>NC_091316.1:307936-607936 GCF_038502225.1 Cherax quadricarinatus
GACTTTGGATTCATCCAGTGACTGGTGCCACTTAGTGGAGAGGTTTAACAACAGATCAGCAGCAGAGTAACCTTTCCTGAAGCCATATTGACGATCACAAAGTAGTGAGTGGTAGTCAAAAAACTCTGTCATTTGTCTTGAGATTATTGTCTCAAGGATCTTACCAGTGATTGACAGGAGTGACACTGGTCTGTAGTTGCTGATTTCTGCTCTGCTCTTCTTTTTGTGAACAGGGACTACATTTGCCTCTTTCCATGGAGAGGGCCATTTACACTGTACTAGGCAGTGCTGAAAGATGCGAGTTAGAGGTGCTGCTAGCTCGTCTGCACATCTTCTCAACAATCTTGGGCTCAACTTGTCTGGGTCCACAGCCTTTTCCTGGTCAAGTGATTTAAGAAGGAAATGCACCTCCTCCTGCCTTATTGTCACCACTGACAGTTTTGACACAGTTCTTGCAGCTAGCCAAGGAGGGTCCCTTGCTGGATCAGGAACTTGCATTTTGGTAGCAAAGTGTTCAGCAAAGAGGTCCGCCTTCTCTTGACTACTAGTAGAGGTGGTCCCATCCTGTCGATTTAGAGGTGGAATAAGTTCATCAGGCAGATAACCTTGTCTGTCCTCTGTCTCTCTCTCTCTGTCTCTCTCTCTCTGTCTCTCTCTCTCTGTCTCTCTCTCTTTGTCTCTCTCTCTCTGTCTCTCTCTCTCTGTCTCTCTCTCTCTGTCTCTCTCTCTCTGTCTCTCTCTCTCTGTCTCTCTCTCTCTGTCTCTCTCTCTCTCTGTCTCTCTCTCTGTCTCTCTCTCTGTCTCTCTCTCTGTCTCTCTCTCTGTCTCTCTCTCTGTCTCTCTCTCTGTCTCTCTCTCTCTCTCTCTCTCTGTCTCTGTCTCTCTCTGTCTCTCTCTCTCTGTCTCTCTCTGTCTCTCTCTGTGTCTCTCTCTCTCTCTCTCTCTCTCTCTCTCTCTGTGTACATGTACACTCACCTAGTTGTGGTTGCAGGGGTCAAGTCACAGCTCCTGGCCCTGCCTCTTCACTGGCCGCTATTGGATCACTCTTCCTGCTCCATGAGCTTAACCCTTTCAGGGTCCAAGGCCAAAATCTGAAGCCACGCACCAGTGTCCAAGAAATTTTGAAAAAAAAAAAATTATTTTTTCTTACAGAATTAAAGAGCATATTTTTGTGAAGGTAATAAAACAAAAAAAATTAGAATCTGATCAGTACTTACCGAGATACAGTGCCAAGAATTTTGTAGAAAATGATGTGGTGGCGGCAACATTGACGAATTCCACATACGCGTATTATATTATTTTGTTGTTTTAGTTGTTTTTTCTTTTCTTTTCCAATTTTTTTCTATTCCTACTAACATTTGGGGCCTGAGAGACCAATACTGTATATAATTGATATATATATACTCACTGTATTGAACACAATAACCGCACTAAAGTTATTATCATATTATTGTTTACCACTGTTGTTTATTACAATAAACGTGCACAAATATTGTATAATACTAATGTTCTATCATATATTTACATATTTACAATCACTGGACATGGTTTTAGAACTGCTGGAGCTTGTGGAACTCCTTGAAACAAGGCACCATGCACAGAGGCACCTTACATTCCTCACACATAAACCGAGTGTCTTTGCGTCTTTGTTGCCGTCGTTTTGTTTGTGCACAGACAATGCATCTCTTCTGAGCAAATTTCTTTTGAGTTGAAGGAAGCTGTATTATGAAATGATCACCTTCTCTCCTCAAACGCTTGGGTATATTGTGATGAATTCGAGGACCATGTTGTATTGCAGGTGTTGTTACCTGGTACTTCATTATGAGTTGTCTGACAACAGACAAACAAAATTCACCATACGGTGGTCTGTTACCAGTCTTTATTTGGTACATATTATATGCATTCAGCATTGAAATGTCCATGAGATGGAAGAAAAGTTTCATGTACCACTTGTAACTCTTACGAACACAGTCAACAAAACCAATCTGCATGTCACACTTGTCAACCAAGCGCATGTTTTGTGTATAATCAATCACTGTCACTGGTTTTCGAATACGTTCATTAGTCACTCGATCAACTTTGCCACTGTCTTGCATTTCATTACGGTGAATGGTTGTCAACAATGTGACATCTCGTTTGTCATGCCACCGTAATGCCATGATGTCATTGGCAGTAAACACCTGCACGTCATCACCACGAACACCTGCATTGAGCCTGGGCATATGTTTACGATTAGAAAGCACTGTGCCACACACATCTGTCTTGTTCACTCGCATGAAATCACTGAGTAATGGGCTTGTGTACCAGTTATCGGTATATAATGTATGGCCCTTACCAAGATAAGGTGCCATCATGTTTCTCACTACGTCACCTGATATACCCAATAACATCTTGGTATCTTTCAATGTTTTACTACCCGTGTATACAACAATATCCAACACCAGGCCACTGTCACAATCACAGAGTACAAACAATTTTATACCAAAGCGGTTCCTCTTGCTCGGTATATACTGCTTGAATGACAGTCTACCTTTGAACAAAATCAAAGACTCGTCAATTACAAGATTCTTGAATGGATAAAAGTATATGCTGAACTTTTGTTTGAGATACATGAAAACATTTCTAATCTTGTATAACCTGTCACTTCTGTCAGGCCTGGTTTTGTCAGAGAAGTGCAACATACGTAACAGTAAGATAAACCTGTTCACTGGTATTATTTCACTGAAGGATGGGGTAGAAATTAGCTGATCTGTGGACCAGTATGCTTTTATATTATGCTTATAGACGTGAGGCATAAGCATTATTGTTGCAAAAAGCAAATACATTTCTGCAACAGTCGTCTCTTTCCACCTGTGTAGTCTTGACTGTGGTGATAAGATCGTATTTGCCATGGTGTACTGAAAATACTTATTACTTTCCCTGACAATAATTTCCATCAATGGCTGGTCAAAGAATAATTCAAAGAATTCCAGTTCATTGGCCGTGGTTCCAAGGGGACAGGTAGGTAGAATTCCACTTTGAGAGTCATCAAAGTGGTGAGGGCTGGGAACAAAATTGGGATTTTGCTGCCAATCCCAGATACGGTTTGCTGGTGGATACTGGACATCATAGGCTGGTTGTACGGGTGGTTGTGGCGGGCTGGTGGGTGACGCTCCGCTTTGTCCTTGAACTGACGAGTCAGCAGCGTGGGTCCCCGCGTGGCACAGCGAGTCACGCATGGCGGTGCCACTACCACCACCAGCCCCACTAACACCATCCACTGATGTCTGTGGCCCATCCATGCCAAGTGTAGCCACATCATCCTCACTATCACTACCTAAAACGGGTGTAGGGCCACGGGATGTACTCCGGGATGTACTCCGTCCCCTGGGCACAGCATAGGGTACACTACCCGAGCGCATGCGGCGGCGAACATACCGACGCTTCACTGGTGAATATGTTTCCTCACTATCACTACTCGAATGATCGTCGAGCGCAATAAAATCACAATCCACGTCAGAATCATCGTCATTACTGAAGTCAGAGGCCAGGCCACGGGAAAATATTAGTTTTCTCTTACGTTTTGGAACACCCGACCGTGAGTCACGAGTGCCCACACCAGAGGTAGAAGGTCGAGGATCGTCGGGGTTTTCTGCACTATTATCGATATCCTGGTCATTATTTTCGGTCACTAACTTATCAAAGCCGTAGAATTCGTCTTCATTTCACTTCCATCAGTGTCAGAACTATCAGACAGGAAGAGGAGAGTCCCAATTTTCCGGGGAGTGAGAGCTGACTTGCGACGAGGCATGGTGAACAAGGGTGACTGAGCCGGCGTTCCCACAATGCTATGCAGGCGCCTAGATTTTTTGTTTATGGCGCACACCCACGGCGCAGACCCATTCTCTCATATGTAGGCCTATGAGCGCTTTTGCGCTAAATTTGACGGCGCTAGAATTTTGGCGTAGATCTACGGTTTGGACACTCACCGACCAGCCGTAGATCTACGGGACGGACCCTGAAAGGGTTAATCATACCTCTTCTGAAAGCTATATATGGATCCTGCCTCCACTATATCACTTCCCAGACTGTTCCACTTCCTAACAACTCTGTGACTGAAGAAATATTTTCTAACATCCCTGTGATTCATCTGAGTCTTCAACTTCCAATTGTGACTCCTTGTTGCTGTTTCCCATCTCTGGAACATTCTGTCTATGTCCACCCTGTCGATTCCTCTCAGCATTTTATATGTCGTTATCATATCCCCCCATCTCTCCTGTCTTCCAGTGTCGTCAGGTCGATTTCCCTTAACCTCTCCTTGTAGGGCATACCCCTTGTGTCTGGGACTAGTCATGTTGCAAACCTTTGCACTTTCTCTAGTTTCCTTATGTGCTTGGCTAGGTGTGGGCTCCAAACTGGTGCTGCATACTCCAGTATGGGTGTAACATACGCAATGTACAGGGTTTTGAATGATTTCTTATTAAGATGTCGTGGTGCTGTTCTTAGGTTTGCTAGGTGCCCATATGCTGCTGGTTGATGTGCTCCTCAGATGTGCCTGGTGTTATATTCACCCCAAGATCTTTTTCCTTGTGTGTGTGTGTGTGTGTGTACTCACCTAATTGTACTCACCTAATTGTGGTTGCAGGGGTCGAGACTCAGCTCCTGGCCCCACCTCTTCACTGATCGCTACTGGGTCCTCTCTCTCTCTCTGCTTCCTGAGCTTTGTCATACCTCTTCTTAAAACTATGTATGGTTCCTGCCTCCACTACTTCACTTGCTAGGCTATTCCACATGCTGACAACTCTGTGACTGAAGAAATACTTCCTAACGTCCCTGTGACTCGTCTGAGTCTTCAGCTTCCAGTTGTGACCCCTTGTCCCTGTGTCCCCTCTCTGGAACATCCTATCTCTGTCCACCCTGTCTATTCCCCGCAGTATCTTGTATGTCGTTATCATGTCTTCCCTGACCCTTCTGTCCTCCAGTGTCGTCAGTCCGATTTCCCTTAACCTTTCCTCGTACGACATTCCCTTGAGCTCTGGGGCTAGCCTTGTTGCAAACCTTTGTACTTTCTCTAATTTCCTGACATGCTTGACCAGGTGTGGGTTCCAGACTGGTGCTGCATACTCCAGTATGGGCCTAACATACCTGGAGGTTACCTGGAGGTTATTCCGGGGATCAACGCCCCCGCGGCCCGGTCCATGACCAGGCCTCCCGTGTACAGTGTCTTGAACGATTCCCTATTAAGGTATCGGAACGCTATTCTCAGGTTTGCCAGGCGCCCGTATGCTGCAGCGGTTATTTGGTTGATGTGTGCCTCCGGTGATGTGCTCGGTGTTATGGTCACCCCAAGGTCTTTCTCCCTGAGTGAGGTCTGTAGTCTTTGTCCACCTAGCCTATACTCTGTCTGCAGTCTTCTTTGCCCCTCCCCAATCTTCATGACTTTGCATTTGGCTGGATTGAATTCGAGAAGCCAGTTACTGGACCATATGTCCAGCCTGTCCAGGTCTCTTTGCAGTCCTGCCTCATCCTCGTCCGATTTAATTCTTCTCATCAACTTCACGTCATCTGCGAACAGGGACACTTCAGAGTCTATTCCTTCCATCATGTCGTTCACATATATCAAAAATAGCACTGGTCCTAGAACTGACCCCTGTGGGACCCCGCTAGTAACAGGTGCCCACTGTGATACCTCTTCACGTACCATGACTCGTTGCTGCCTCCCTGTCAGGTATTCCCTAATCCATTGCAGTGCCCTCCCTTTTACATGCGCCTGATCCTCCAGCTTCTGCACTAATCTCTTGTGGGGAACTGTGTCAAAGGCCTTCCTGCAGTCTAGGAAAACGCAATCTACCCACCCCTCTCTCTCGTGTCTTACTTCTGTTACCTTGTCATAAAACTCCAGGAGGTTTGTGATACAAGATTTGCCTTCCATGAACCCATGCTGGTTTTCATTTATAATCTTGTTCCTTTCCAGGTGTTCGACCACTCTCCTCCTGATAATCTTCTCCATGACTTTGCACACAATACATGTCAGAGAGACAGGTCTGTAGTTTAGTGCCTCATTTCTGTTTCCTTTCTTTTAAATATGGGGACTACATTAGCTGTCTTCCATTTCTCAGGTAGTTGCCCAGTTTCAAGGAATGTGTTGAAGATTGTGGTTAGAGGCACACACAGCATCTCTGCTCCTTCTCTAAGAACCCATGGGGAGATGTTGTCCGGTCCCATCACCTTTGAGGTGTCAAGGTCACTTAAGAGCTTCTTCACCTCCTCCTCAGTTGTTCGTATGTCATCCAACACTTGTTGGTATATTCCCTCTTGATGTTCCCTTCTGTGCTGTCTTCCCACAGCCCTTCCTGTCTCTACTGTAAAAACTTCCTTAAATCTCCTGTTCAGCTCCTCACATACCTCCTGATCATTTCTTGTGAGTTCTCCACCTTCTGTCCTTAATCTGATCACCTGGTCTTTGACTGTTGTCTTCCTCCTGATGTGGCTATACAACAGTTTCGGGTCAGTCTTGATTCTCGATGCTATGTCATTTTCATACTGTCGCTGGGCCTCCCTCCTTACCTGTGCGTACTCATTCCTGGCTCTGCGACTGATCTCCCTATTTTCGTGTGTTCTCTGCCTTCTGTACTTTTTCCATTCTCTATTGCACTTTGTTTTTGCCTCCTTACACTGTCGGGTAAACCAGGGGCTCGTTCTGGTCTTCCCGTTGTTACTGTTGCCCTTGGGAATAAACCTTTCCACTGCCTCCTTGCATTTTGTTGTTACATATTTCATCATTTCATTTACTGGCTTTCCTGCCAGTTCTCTGTCCCACTGGACCTCCCGCAGGAAGTTCTTCAATCCTATGTAGTCCCCTCTTTTATAGTCAGGCTTTTCCCATTCAACTCCTGTTATTCTCTCCACTTGCAGCTCTACTATGTATTCGAAGCACAGAACCACGTGGTCGCTAGCTCCTAGGGGACTCTCATACTTGATGTCCTCAATGTCTGAGCTGCCCAGGGTGAACACAAGGTCCAATCTTGCTGGTTCATCCTCCCCTCTCACTCTGGTAGTGTCCTTAACATGTTGGTGCATGAGGTTTTCCAGCACCACGTCCAACATCCTGGCTCTCCATGTTTCGGGACCCCCATGTGGCTCCAGGTTTTCCCAGTCAATCTCCCTGTGGTTGAAATCCCCCATAACCAGCAACTTTGCTCTGCTGGAATGAGCTCTTCTTGCCACCTCAGCAAGTGTGTCCACCATTGCTCTGTTGCTCTCTTCATATTCCTCTCTTGGCCTCCTGCAGTTCTGTGGTGGATTATACATCACTGCAATGACCACTTTGTGTTCCCCAGACTGAAGTGTACCTGCTATGTAATCTCTTTCTCCCGTCTCATCTATGCCTTCCATTTTCTCGAATTTCCATCTGTTGTTTACGAGCAGAGCAACCCCACCTCCCCCCCTGCTCCTTCTATCTTTCCTCATGATCTGGTATCCTGGTGGGAAGATTGCATCTGTTATTGTCTCCATGAGTTTTGTTTCTGTAACTGCTATGATGTCTGGGGACTTCTCATTGATTCTTTCTTTCCATTCCTCATGTTTATTCGTTAATCCATCTGCATTTGTGTACCAAACCTTCAACTTCTGTTCTAATACTGTAACTGTGGTGCGGGGGGTGGAAACAGAGGGATTGGTGTGTGATGGTTGGTTTGGGTTGTTCAGTTGCCTTGGAGGTGTCGTGGCTGGAGTCCTTCTGCAGGTGTTTCTGGGGAGTGCGCTTGTCCTTCCATTTGATCCTGGGTTATTCTGCTCTCCTTTTTCATTTCCTCCCATTTCTCCTTTCTTTTTTGAACTCTCTCTTTCATTGTCTTCCTTTCGTCCTGTGTTCTGTCTCGATCGAGGTACACACTCCGGAACTCCTGCTTGCCTCTCAGCCGTTCTTTCTCCTGCAGGATCATGGTTCGGATTGATTCTGCCTTGAAAATTACTTTGAGAGGCCGATTCCTTTTCTTTGTGAACCACCCGATTCTCCGAAAATTTGCCACCTGGGTCATGTCCCCCTCGCCTATCACCTTCATATCTTCAATCGCTTTTTTCTCCTCCTGCTTTCTTTCATCATAAGTTTCCCCTTTAGCTTTGTCTAGCCCATAGACAAACATGGATCTCTCCCTTTCCACCTCCCACTGTGACTCCCATTGCATCCTCTGATGTGTTTTAGTTCCTTCCCATGGAGTGTTCCTTCCTTCAGTCCCTTCCCTAGTTATGGCCCCTATGCTTCTTGGTTTGTCCTTCCTGCTCACCTGTTCCTGGCCCCCCACAGGTATCTGGTAAGGTCCTTGCACATGTCCTAGTTCCTTCAATGTCTTCCAACCTCTTGTTCTGTCCTAGTGTGCTCCCTGTCTTTGTTTTGGCCCCATGTGGGTTTGACAGGACCTCTGCATACAGTTTAGTTTCCATGCTTCCTTCAGACCTATTGTCTGTGTTTGATGTAGCCATTGCCGATACTACTTCTGTAATATCTTTGTCTCTGTGCTGTTTCAGATGTCTCAGCTCCTCTTCTAATCTCTCTATCTTGATTTCTGCTGCTGTGGCCTGTTGCTTCCACCTTCTGCATTCTGCTGCTAACCTCTCTTCCATCTTCCTTTCCAGCTCATCTAGTCTCCTTCCCCAGTCTTCCTCCCTTTTTTTGAGATCTACCTCCCATTCCTCCCTCCCAGATTCGTCCTTGGAGCCCCTTGTCCTCATCCTGGTTCTAGGTTCCCCCGTTGCTCCACAGAAGGGGGGACAGGTGGTTAGGGGGAGGGGAATAGATGGTTAGGAGGAGAGGGGATGGATGGTTGTGGGGGAGGGGGAGGATGGTTATTGGAGGGGGTAGAGATAGTTGGGGGAGGGGGTTAGAAGGTTTGAGGGAGAGAGGGGATGGATGGCTAGGGGGGAGGGGGAGGATGGTTATTGGAGGGAGGGAGGTAGTTGGGGGGTTAGACGGTTTGGGGAGGGGTTAGGTGGTTTGGGGGAGGGGTAGGTGGCTAAGGTGAGGTGGTTAGGGAAGGGGGAGAGGTGGTTAGGGGAGGAGGGGTACGTGTTTGTGTCAAGTGGTGGAGGGTGTGTGTGTGGTGTATGTGTGTGTGGTGTATGTGTGTGGTGTGTGTGTGGTGTGTGTGTGTGTGTGGTGTGTGTGTGTGTGTGGTGTGTGTGTGTGTGTGGTGTGTGTGTGTGTGTGGGGTGTGTATGTGTGGGGTGTGTGTGTGGGGTGTGTGTGTGTGGTGTGTGTGTGTGGTGTGTGTGTGTGGTGTGTGTGTGTGGTGTGTGTGTGTGGTGTGTGTGTGTGGTGTGTGTGTGTGGTGTGTGTGTGTGGTGTGTGTGTGTGGTGTGTGTGTGTGGTGTGTGTGTGTGGTGTGTGTGTGTTGTGTGTGTGTGGTGTGTGTGTGTGGTGTGTGTGTGTGGTGTGTGTGTGTGGTGTGTGTGTGGTGTGTGTGTGTGGTGTGCGTGTGGTGTGTATGTGTGGGGTGTGTGTGTGTGGTGTGCGTGTGGTGTGTGTGTGTGTGTGGCGTGTGTGTGGCGTGTGTATGTGTTGGGTGTGTGTGTGTGTGTGGTGTGTGTGTGGTGTGTGTGTGTGTGTGGTGTGTGTGTGTGTGTATATGTGTGTGTACTCACCTATTTGTGGTTGCAGGGGTCGAGTCATAGCTCCTGGCCCCGCCTCTTCACTGATTGCTACTAGGTCCTCTCTCTCCCTGCTCCATGAGCTTTATCATACCTCGCCTTAAAACTATGTATGGTTCCCGCCTCCACTACTTCACTTTCTAGGCTATTCCATGGCTTGACTACTCTATGACTGAAGAAATACTTCCTAACATCCCTTTGATTCATCTGAGTCTTCAGCTTCCAATTGTGACCTCTTGTGTCTGTGTCCCATCTCTGGAACATCCCGTCTTTGTCCACCTCGTCTATTCCGCGCAGTATTTTATATGTCGTTATCATGTCTCCCCTGACCCTCCTGGCCTCCAGTGTCGTCAGGCCGATTTCCCTCAACTTTTCTTCGTAGGACAATCCCCGTAGCTCTGGGACTAGTCTTGTTGCAAACCTTTGCACTTGCTCTAATTTCTTGACGTGCTTGACTAGGTGTGGATTCCAAACTGGTGCTGCATACTCCAGTATGGGCCTGACGTAAATGGTATACAGAGTCTTGAACGACTCCTTACTGAGGTATCGGAATGCTATCCGTAGGTTTGCCAGGCGCCCGTATGCTGCAGCAGTTATCTGATTGATGTGCACCTCAGGAGATATGCTTGGTGTTATACTCACCCCCAGATCTTTTTCCTTGAGTGAGGTTTGCAGACTTTGGCCATCTAAACTATATTGTGTCTGCGGTCTTCTTTGCCCTTCCCCAATCTTCATGACTTTGCGTTTGGTGGGGTTAAACTCAAGGAGCCAGTTGCTGGACCAGGCTTGTAGCCTGTCCAGGTCTCTTTGTAGTCCTGCCTGATCCTCATCCGATTTGATTCTTCTCATTAACTTCACATCGTCCACAAACAAGGACACTTTGAGTCTATCCCTTCCGTTATGTCATTCACATATACTAAGAACAGCACAGGTCCTAGAACTGACCCCTGTGGAACCCCGCTTGTCACAGGCGCCCACTTTGACACCTCATCACGTACCATGACTCGTTGTTGCCTCCCTGTAAGGTATTCTCTTATCCATTGCAGTGCCTTTCCTGTTATGTGTGCCTGATCCTCTAGCTTTTGCAGTAACCTCTTGTGAGGAACTGTGTCGAAGGCCTTCTTGCAGTTCAAAAAAATGCAGTCGATCCACCCCTCTCTCTCTTATCTTACTTCTGTCACCTTGTCATAAAACTCTAATAGGTTTGTGACACAGGATTTTCCCTCCCTGAAACCATGCTGGTTGTCAATTATACACTTGTTTCTTTCCAGGTGCTCCACCACTCTCCTCCTGATGATCTTCTCCATGACCTTGCATACTATACACGTTAGTGATACAGGTCTGTAGTTTAGTGCCTCATGTCTGTCTCCCTTTTTAAAAATTGGGACTACATTTGCCATCTTCCATACCTCAGGGAGTTACCCAGTTTCAAATGATGTGTTGAAGATCTTCATTAATGGTACACACAATGTCTCTGCTCCCTCTTTAAGGACCCACGGAGAGATGTTGTCTGGTTCCACCGCCTTTGAGGTGTCAAGTTCGCATAGCAGCTTCTTCACCTCCTCCTTGGTTATATGTGTGTGTGTGTGTACTCACCTAATTGTACTCACCTAATTGTGGTTGCAGGGGTCGAGACTCAGCTCCTGGCCCTGCCTCATCACTGATCGCTACTGGATCCTCTCTCTCTCTGCTTCCTGAGCTTTGTCATACCTCTTCTTAAAACTATGTATGGTTCCTGCCTCCACTACTTCACTTGCTAGGCTATTCCACTTGCTGACAACTCTATGACTGAAGAAATACTTCCTAACGTCCCTGTGACTCGTCTGAGTCTTCAGCTTCCAGTTGTGACCCCTTGTCCCTGTGTCCCCTCTCGAGTTTACCTGGAGAGAGTTTCGGGGGTCAACGCCCCCGCGGCCCGGTCTGTGACCAGGCCTCCTGGTGGATCAGCCCCTGATCAACCAGGCTGTTGCTGCTGGCTGCACGCAAACCAACGTACGAGCCACAGCCCGGCTGATCAGGAACTGACTTTAGGTGATTGTCCAGTGCCAGCTTGAAGACTGCCAGGGGTCTGTTGGTAATCCCCCTTATGTATGCTGGGAGGCAGTTGAACAGTCTCGGGCCCCTGACACTTATTGTATGGTCTCTTAACGTGCTAGTGACACCCCTGCTTTTCATTGGGGGGATGGTGCATCGTCTGCCAAGTCTTTTGCTTTCGTAGTGAGTGATTTTCGTGTGCAAGTTCGGTACTAGTCCCTCTAGGATTTTCCAGGTGTATATAATCATGTATCTCTCCCTCCTGCGTTCCAGGGAATACAGGTTTAGAAACCTCAAGCGCTCCCAGTAATTGAGGTGTTTTATCTCCGTTATGCGGGCCGTGAAAGTTCTCTGTACATTTTCTAGGTCGGCAATTTCACCTGCCTTGAAAGGTGCTGTTAGAGTGCAGCAATATTCCAGCCTAGATAGAACAAGTGACCTGAAGAGTGTCATCATGGGCTTGGCCTCCCTAGTTTTGAAGGTTCTCATTATCCATCCTGTCATTTTTCTAGCAGATGCGATTGATACAATGTTATGGTCCTTGAAGGTGAGATCCTCCGACATAATCACTCCCAGGTCTTTGACGTTGGTGTTTCGCTCTATTTTGTGGCCAGAATTTGTTTTGTACTCTGATGAAGATTTAATTTCCTCATGTTTACCATATCTGAGTAATTGAAATTTCTCATCGTTGAACTTCATATTGTTTTCCGCAGCCCACTGAAAGATTTGGTTGATGTCCGCCTGGAGCCTTGCAGTGTCTGCAATGGAAGACACTGTCATGCAGATTCGGGTGTCATCTGCAAAGGAAGACACGGTGCTGTGGCTGACATCCTTGTCTATGTCGGATATGAGGATGAGGAACAAGATGGGAGCTAGTACTGTGCCTTGTGGAACAGAGCTTTTCACCGTAGCTGCCTCGGACTTTACTCTGTTGACGACTACTCTCTGTGTTCTGTTAGTGAGGAAATTATAGATCCATCGACCGACTTTTCCTGTTATTCCTTTAGCACGCATTTTGTGCGCTATTACGCCATGGTCACACTTGTCGAAGGCTTTTGCAAAGTCTGTATATATTACATCTGCATTCTTTTTGTCTTCTAGTGCATTTAGGACCTTGTCGTAGTGATCCAATAGTTGAGACAGACAGGAGCGACCTGTTCTAAACCCATGTTGCCCTGGGTTGTGTAACTGATGGGTTTCTAGATGGGTGGTGATCTTGCTTCTTAGGACCCTTTCAAAGATTTTTATGATATGGGATGTTAGTGCTATTGGTCTGTAGTTCTTTGCTATTGCTTTACTGCCCCCTTTGTGGAGTGGGGCTATGTCTGTTGTTTTTAGTAACTGAGGGACGACCCCCGTGTCCATGCTCCCTCTCCATAGGATGGAAAAGGCTCGTGATAGGGGCTTCTTGCAGTTCTTGATGAACACAGAGTTCCATGAGTCTGGCCCTGGGGCAGAGTGCATGGGCATGTCATTTATCGCCTGTTCGAAGTCATTTGGCGTCAGGATAACATCGGATAGGCTTGTGTTAATCAAATTTTGTGGCTCTCTCATAAAAAATTCATTTTGATCTTCGACTCTCAGTCTGGTTAGCGGCTTGCTAAAAACTGAGTCATATTGGGACTTGAGTAGCTCACTCATTTCCTTGCTGTCATCTGTGTAGGACCCATCTTGTTTAAGTAGGGGCCCAATACTGGACGTTGTTCTCGATTTTGATTTGGCATAGGAGAAGAAATACTTTGGGTTTCTTTCGATTTCATTTATGGCTTTTAGTTCTTCCCGCGATTCCTGACTCCTAAAGGATTCTTTTAGCTTAAGTTCGATGCTTGCTATTTCTCTGACCAGTGTCTCCCTACGCATTTCAGATATATTGACCTCTTTTAGCCGCTCTGTTATTCTTTTCCGTCGCCTGTAAAGGGAGCGCCTGTCTCTTTCTATTTTACATCTACTCCTCCTTTTTCTTAGAGGAATAAGCCTTGTGCATACATCGAGTGCCACCGAGTTAATCTGTTCTAGGCATAAGTTGGGGTCTGTGTTGCTTAGTGTATCTTCCCAGCTTATATCGGTTAGGACTTGGTTTACTTGGTCCCACTTTATGTTTTTGTTATTGAAGTTGAATTTGGTGAATGCTCCCTCGTGACTAGTCTCATTTTGTCGGTCTGGGGCTCCACGCATACATGTCTGAACCTCAATTATGTTGTGATCTGAGTATATTGTTTTTGATATGGTGACATTTCTTATCAGATCATCATTGTTAGTGAAGATGAGGTCTAGTGTATTCTCCAGTCTAGTAGGCTCTATTATTTGCTGGTTTAAATTGAATTTTGTGCAGAGATTTAAAAGCTCGTGTGAGTGTGAGTTTTCATCAGAGCTGCCTCCTGGTGTTATTACTGCAACAATATTATTTGCTATATTCCTCCATTTTAGGTGCCTTAAGTTGAAATCCCCCAGGAGCAAGATGTTGGGTGCAGGAGCTGGAAGATTTTCCAGACAGTGGTCAATTTTTAACAGCTGTTCCTGGAATTGCTGGGATGTTGCATCCGGAGGCTTGTAGACTACCACAATGACTAGGTTTTGGTTCTCGACCTTTACTGCTAAAACTTCCACTACATCATTTGAGGCATTAAGCAGTTCTGTGCAAACAAGTGACTCTGCAATGTACAGGCCAACCCCCCCCTTTTGCCTGTTCACTCTGTCACATCTGTATAGGTTGTAACCTGGGATCCATATTTCGTTGTCCAAGTGATCCTTTATGTGGGTCTCAGTGAAAGCCGCGAACATTGCCTTTGCCTCTGCAAGCAGTCCACGGATGAAAGGTATTTTGTTGTTTGTTGCTGGCTTTAGACCCTGTATATTTGCAAAGAAGAATGTTATCGGACTGGTGGTATTGTTGGTACTGGGGGGGGATTTTTTTTCCGGCATTAGTATCTGTATCTGTTGGTTTGGAGTGGAGGCCATCGACTGTGGTTCCACTCCAGGAATGACTGGATTTGGTGTACGATTTCTGCCATTTCCTGCCAGTTTTTTTTCCTTCCTGGCACTAAAAAACCTCTCCCTCTTGAGTGGCTGTGGCTACCCAGGTTTTCCCATGGCCTGGATGTTTTGTATCTTTTTGTCCCCTTTAGATGGTATGCCTGGCAATTTAAGTTATAGCACAGTCTTTCCTGTACTGAAGAGGTACACATTTCAGGGTGAAAAAGCTTACAGGAAGGGAGTTTGCATTTTCCTGTTGTCATATGGGCATGGCATTTTCTAGGGTGGTCATAGTTGCATGTCCCATCTGTTTTTCCAGATTTCCCATGCCAGCAGATACCAAGTGCATAGTATGTGCACAGGCTTGGTTTCCGCTTGCCTTGGGTTTCTGTGACTGTATTCCCTGTTGGTGCATGTTTCCCTGTCTTACTTCTATCATCCCTAGCACCAACAATGGAGCTCCCACCAGTTGTTTTTGGTAATTTATCCTCAGTATTGCTATTGGAGTCCTCTTGTTTGCTATTTCCTGCGGTATTTCTAGTTTGCAATATTGGTTTTATCTTATCTTTGACTACACTTGTTTCCCTACTATGGCTCCTGTCCCCTATGAGGTCATTTATATGTATTCCTTCCTGCGTATAATTCCCGACTACCTGGACAAAATCTCCAGCTTCACCATTACTGTCTCCCAGGACAGCACCTCCAGCTTCACCATTACTGTCTCCCAGGACAGTATCTCCAGCTTCACCATTACTGTCTCCCAGGACAGTATCTCCAGCTTCACCATTTCTGTCTCCCAGGACAGCACCTCCAGCTTCACCATTTCTGTCTCCCAGGACAGCACCTCCCGCTTCACCATTACTGTCTCCCAGGACAGCACTATCAGCCCCACATTTACTGACTACCAGGACATCACCTCCAGCCTTACAGTTTGTGACTACATGGCCAGTATCAAGGGCAGTACCATTCAGCCCAGACTTTTTATGTTCCCATCTGTTGTAGAAAGCTTCCAGGTTTTCTATGAAAGCAGCTTTGATGTTGTCCTCTTTTAATACCCTTGTGATTTTAGTCCACAGATTTTCCTCATTTGGGCATACCCAAAAACACTTCCCTGTTTTAATACTGCTTGTAGCTAGTTCTGGGATATCTGCACAAGGGGCGTGACACCAATTTCCACAAAAATGACAATTTATCCATGTGGAAGCCCGTTTGTTTGACTGACCACAGACTACACACAGCTTCATAATGATTTGAATGGTTGATTTACTGCAATTCTACTAGCAACCTCTTGAATATTCTATTAATAACCTCCTTAAATGAAGCTCTAGCTATTTGTATTTCTGTTTCTAACTGTTTTTGTATATTGGACAGCTTATCGTCACGTTCCTGATTTTTAATGTTTGTGTTTATAGGGCGCCTACAACCCCATCCGTTTACAGTCTGCTTTATTGTCCAACGAAACCGTTTGAAACCAGTCCCGGGTTCGGACCAGTCAAGGGTTCGGACCAGTCAAGGGTTCGGACTAGTCGATCTGATCTGATCAGTGGGTCACTTATTTAAACATACTGGTCGGTGATTTGAGCTAGCACATGAAGGCTCTACTGGAAATTATCTACCCGAGTAATATGTGATTTGACTGATACAAAAGTATAACTTGCGTGTTGAAGAAAACGGTGACTGCTGGCACTCCTACAATGACGAACGGTCGACCTCCACCCTTGTTTATCAATCGCTGTATCTAGCTTTTCTATTTTTTTTTTTTTCCGTCTCCACCACAATAAATGCTATATTATCACTATAGTTGACTGGTGCAAATTTTGGAGGAAGGACGCTTTTTCTGTAGTAATAATTGCTTCTCGTTGTGTATATTGCGACCGCTGGTAACTACAGGTTATATGAAATTCACAGTAACGTCTGGTATTTCAAGAAAAAGAAACTAATGAAAGTCACTCCACTCCACTAAGTACCATTATAATACTGGTTAGTTGCTACTACAACACTGTATTCTGCTATTCACTGGTATCACTAGATTATATGCGAGTACACTAGCAGGCCAGGAAGATTATTAAAACAGCTGACCTGTGGTAAGTTTCTGGCGACTTCTGGCACCTGCCTCTATAGGCTTATCACTTCATTTACAAATTCACCTGTTTTCAAATGACACTTTAGCCTTTATCATCAATATACTAGGGAGCCACTGTAGTATACACTATACACTATGTATACTCAATGTTATCAGGGAGACTTTCTTTCCTCTGACACGAAAAGTTCAATTATTATTATTTTTTTTCACCCGGGACACAGGCCTATGATTCCCCTCTGGCAGTAAACTCTGCTAGGTAGTGCACACTAATTCTCCTTTTTTGACTCAGTATATAATGTTTTCCGCCCAAGATTGGTTCCAGGCGCTAGAGGGATGTATCGTATAGGATTGATGACACCAATTAAAGTTCTAGCACGTAAGAGCGACCGTGAAAACACGAGATAACCCGGAGCACAACGAGGCACGCTTTCACCCTGACACCCTGGAGTGAGTGACCAGTATCAAACAGTATGCAAGGCCAGCCAGGGCCGTCAACATGCAAACCACAAATAGGCGAATAAACTTGCGCTGCAATGGTGCGGTGACAGTTGCCAGCTGCTGATGACGAAGTCGTCGTACGTAGGCCTTAAATCCCTATGTTGGAGATACTTCACCCATGATGTTTATAACCATATATTCTCATACATCCCGCTTCCTCACGCGATTTCACTCTTCACTGATGATAGTATACACTTCACATTATATACATTTCACTTTATATGTATAATGGCACACAACTTGTCGTGACGTCACTTCTTCAGGCCTACCGCTGCCAATGTGGCAACAGCGCCTAAGACCCCCAACGGTTTGCGCTTTGAAATATTATGATTTCAGCTTTCCTCTCACTTTCTTTAACTAATAACTTTAATTATCACTCGTAGTATTGTTCACTGACGTTCCACTACCACTGATTACTGCTAGCTGTTATTGCACGCCTTACAACGCTAAGGTTCTCGGAGCCTTGTTACCCACGTCTGCACCCCACGGACCCACGCGTGTGTGTGTGTGTGTGTGTGTGTGTGTGTGTGTGTGTGTGTGCGCGTGTGCATGCGTGTGCACATGTGCGTGTCCTCGCCTAGTTGTACTCACCTAGTTGAGGTTGCAGGGGTCAAGTCCTAGCTCCTGACCCTACCTCTTCACTGGTCGCTACTAGGTCACTCTCCCTGAACTGTGAGCTTTATCATACCTCTGCTTAAAGCTATGTATGGATCCTGCCTCCACTACATCACTTCCCAAACTATTCCACTTCCTGACTACTCTGTGGCTGAAGAAATACTTCTTAACATCCCTGTGATTCATCTGTGTCTTCATCTTCCAACTGTGTCCCCTTGTTGCTGTGTCCCACCTCTGGAACATCCTGTCTTTGTCCACCTTGTCAATTCCTCTCAGTACTTTGTATGTCGTGTCCTCCAGTGTCGTCAGGTCGATTTCCCTTAACCTCTCCTCGTAGGACATACCCCTTAGCTCTGGGACTGGTCTTGTTGCAAACCTTTGCACTTTCTCTAGTTTCTTTACATGCTTGGCTAGATGTGGGTTCCAAACTGGTGCCGCATACTATAATATAGGCCTAATGTACATGGTGTACAGGGTCCTGAACAATTCCTTATTATTGAGGCTTGCTAGGCGCCCATATGCTGCAGCAGTTATTTGGTTGATGTGCACTTCAGGAGATGTGCCTAGTGTTATACTCACCCCAAGATCTTTTTCCTTAAGTGAGGTTTGTAGTCTCTGGCCCCCTAGACTGTACTCCGTCTGCGGTTTTCTTTGCCCTTCCCCAATCTTCATGACTTTGCACTTGGCAGGGTTGAACTCCAGGAGCCAATTGCTGAACCAGATCTGCAGCCTGTCCAGATCCCTTTGTAGTTCTGCCTGGTCTTCTTTTGAATTAATTCTTCTCATCAACTTCATGTCATCTGCAAACAGGGACACTTTGGAGTCTATTCCTTCCGTCATGTCGTTCACAAATACCAGAAACAGCACTGGTCCTAGGACTGACCCCTGTGGGACCCCGCTGGTCACAGGCGCCCACTCTGCCACCTCGCCACGTAGCATGATTCACTGCTGTCTTCCTGACAAGTATTCCCTGATCCATTGTAGTGCCTTTCCTGTTATTCCTGCTTGGTCCTCCAGTTTTTGCACTAATCTCTTGTGTGGAACTGTGTCAAATGCCTTCTTGCAGTCCAAGAAAATGCAATCCACCCACCCCTCTCTCTCTTGTCTTATTGCTGTCACCATGTCATAGAACTCCAGTAGGTTTGTGACACAGGATTTTCTGTCCGTGAAACCATGTTGGCTGCTGTTGATGAGATCATTCCTTTCTAGGTGTTCCACCACTCTTCTCCTGATAATCTTCTCCATGACTTTGCATACTATACATGTCAGTGACACTGGTCTGTAGTTTAGTGCTTCATGTCTGTCTCCTTTTTTAAAGATTGGGACTACATTTGCTGTCTTCCATGCCTCAGGCAATCTCCCTGTTTCGATAGATGTATTGAATATTGTTGTTAGGGGTACACATAGCACCTCTGCTCCCTCTCTCAGGACCCATTGAGAGATGTTGTCCGGCCCCATTGCCTTTGAGGTATCTAGCTCACTCAGAAGCCTCTTTACTTCATCCTCAGTTGTGTGTACCATGTCCAGCACTTGGTGGTGTACCCCACCTCTCCGTCTTTCTGGAGCCCCTTCTGTCTCCTCTGTGAACACTTCACGGTCATTTCTTGTTGTCTCTCCTCCTTCCTTCCTTAGCTTGATTACCTGGTCCTTGACTGTTGTTTTCTTCCTGATGTGGCTGTATAACAGCTTCGGGTCAGATTTGGCTTTTGCTGCTGTCGTTTTCATATTGTTGTTGGGCCTCCCTTCTTATCTGTGCATATTCATTTCTGGCTCTATGACTGCTCTCCTTATTCTCCTGGGTCCTTTGCCTTCTATATTTCTTCCATTCTGTAGCACACTTGGTTTTTGCCTCCCTGCACCTTTGGGTGAACCATGGACTCATCCTGGCTTTTTAATTTTTCCTGTTACCCTTGGGTACAAACCTCTCCTCAGCCTCCTTGCACATTGTTGTTACATATTCCATCATCTCATTAACTGGCTTCCCTGCCAGTTCTCTGTCCCACTGAACCCTGTTCAGGAAGTTCATCATTCCCTTGTAGTCCCCTTTCTTGTAGTTTGGCTTCATTCGCCCTGGCCTTCCTGCTTTCCCCTCCACTTGTTGCTCTACTGTGTATTCGAAGCTTAAAACCACATGATCGCTGGCCCCAAAGGGTCTTTCATATGTGATGTCCTCAATATCTGCACTACTCAAGGTGAATACTAAGTCCAGTCTTGCTGGTTCATCCTCTCCTCTCTCTCTTGTAGTGTCCCTTACGTGTTGGTACATGAAGTTTTCCAGTACCACCTGCATCATCTTAGTCCTCCATGGATCTTGGTCCCCATGTGGCTCCAAGTTCTCCCAATCGATTTCCTTGTGGTTAAAGTCACCCATGATCAGGAGCTTTGCCCTGCATGCATGAGCTCTTCTGGCCACTGCAGCCAATGTGTCAACCATCGTTCTATTGCTCTCATCATACTCTTGCCTTGGCCTCCTGCTGTTCTGTGGTGGGTTATACATCACTGCAATTACCACTTTGGGACTTCCAGAGTGAAGCGTTCCCGCAATGTAATCGCTTGCTTCTCTGCTGTCTCCTCTCTCCAGCTCATCAAAATTCCATCGGTTTTTGACCAGCAGTGCCACTCCTCCACATCCCCTGTTCCTTCTGTCTTTCCTCAGAATCTGGTATCCCGTTGGAAAGATGGCATCTGTTATCATACCTGTAAGCTTGGTTTCTGTGAGAGCTATGATGTCCGGTGATGCCTCTTTAACTCTTTCATGCCACTCCTCCCATTTATTTGTTATTCCATCAGCGTTTGTGTACCATACCTTCAGTTTCCTCTCCAACACTGTGGTTTGGGGGGCCTGTGAGGGTGGGAGACCTGGTAGCGTACTGTGGGATTCTATAGCTGGGTGTTGGGTGGAAGCTGTGAGTATGGATTGTAGTTTGTGTTGGGATGGTGTGATAGGTTGTGGGGTTCTGAGGATGGTTCTGTGTGTGCTTGCCCTTGCTGCTCTGTCCTGCTCTGATTGACCTCTGCTGGTTCCGTCCTCGTCTCCTTTCCTATCTCCTTTCGCTTTTTTGTCTTCTCCCTCAGCTGCTGTCATTCTGTTTGTGTTCTGTCTTTGTCTAGGAACACCCTCTTGTACTCTGCTGAGTACTTCAACCGTGGTTTCTCTTGGAGGATCCTGTTCTGCACTGTTTCTGTCCTGAGAATCAACTTGATTGGTTGTTTTCTTCCCTTCATGTACCCCCGTATTCTCTGAAATTTTACAATCTCGTCCATGTCTTCTTCACCTATTTCTGTGATGATGTTCTCAATCTCCTTTCTTTCTGCCTGCCATCTTTCAGTGTGTGTTCTTTCCTCTCTCTCCTGAAGCCCATGGATAAACACTGATTTTGCCCTTTCCTCCTCCCATTCTCTCTCCCTCTGTGACTCTGGTTCCTGCTTGTACGTGGTCATTTTCTCCCTTGTTTTTTCCAGTGGCTCTTGGTAGCATGGTTGTACTTCTGCATTTGACCTATCACCCTCTCCATCTGCACCCAGCTGCTCTCCCCTTTCACTCCTTGGCCCTTCTTGGCAGGCTGACATGACCTTAGCACAATTCATATCTCCTTCCTTCCTGTTCAGCCTCTCAGCTTCATATGCTGTGTCTTCTCTGGTCAATGCGTGTGTACGTGCGTGTGTGTGTTTGTGTGTGTGTGTTTGTACTCGCCTAGTTGTACTCACCTAGTTGAGGTTGCGGGGGTCGAGTCCGAGCTCCTGGCCCCGCCTCTTCACTGATCGCTACTAGGTCACTCTCCCTGAGCCGTGAGCTTTATCATACCTCTGCTTAAAGCTATGTATGGATCCTGCCTCCACTACATCGCTTCCCAAACTATTCCACTTACTGACTACTCTGTGGCTGAAGAAATACTTCCTAACATCCCTGTGATTCATCTGTGTCTTCATCTTCCAACTGTGTCCCCTTGTTACTGTGTCCAATCTCTGGAACATCCTGTCTTTGTCCACCTTGTCAATTCCTCTCAGTATTTTGTATGTCGTTATCATGTCCCCCCTATCTCTCCTGTCCTCCAGTGTCGTCAGGTGTGTGTGTGTGTGTGTACTCACCTAGTTGAGGTTGCGGGGGTCGAGTCCGAGCTCCTGGCCCCGCCTCTTCACTAATCGCTACTAGGTCACTCTCCCTGAGCCGTGAGCTTTATCATACCTCTGCTTAAAGCTATGTATGGATCCTGCCTCCACTACATCGCTTCCCAAACTATTCCACTTACTGACTACTCTGTGGCTGAAGAAATACTTCCTAACATCCCTGTGATTCATCTGTGTCTTCAGCTTCCAACTGTGTCCCCTTGTTACTGTGTCCAATCTCTGGAACATCCTGTCTTTGTCCACCTTGTCAATTCCTCTCAGTATTTTGTATGTCGTTATCATGTCCCCCCTATCTCTCCTGTCCTCCAGTGTCGTCAGGTTGATTTCCCTTAACCTCTCCTCGTAGGACATACCTCTTAGCTCTGGGACTAGTCTTGTTGCAAACCTTTGCACTTTCTCTAGTTTCTTCACGTGCTTGGCTAGGTGTGGGTTCCAAACTGGTGCCGCATACTCCAATATGGGCCTAACATACACGGTGTACAGGGTCCTGAATGATTCCTTATTAAGATGTCGGAATGCTGTTCTGAGGTTTGCTAGGCGCCCATATGCTGCAGCAGTTATTTGGTTGATGTGCGCTTCAGGAGATGTGCCTGGTGTTATACTCACCCCAAGATCTTTTTCCTTGAGTGAGGTTTGTAGTCTCTGACCCCCTAGACTGTACTCCGTCTGCGGCCTTCTTTGCCCTTCCCCAATCTTCATGACTTTGCACTTGGTGGGATTGAACTCCAGGAGCCAATTGCTGGACCAGGTCTGCAGCCTGTCCAGATCCTTTTGTAGTTCTGCCTGGTCTTCGATCGAGTGAATTCTTCTCATCAACTTCACGTCATCTGCAAACAGGGACACCTCAGAGTCTATTCCTTCCGTCATGTCGTTCACAAATACCAGAAACAGCACTGGTCCTAGGACTGACCCCTGCGGGACCCCGCTGGTCACAGGTGCCCACTCTGACACCTCGCCACGTACCATGACTCGCTGCTGTCTTCCTGACAAGTATTCCCTGATCCATTGTAGTGCCTTCCCTGTTATCCCTGCTTGGTCCTCCAGTTTTTGCACCAATCTCTTGTGTGGAACTGTGTCAAACGCCTTCTTGCAGTCCAAGAAAATGCAATCCACCCACCCCTCTCTCTCTTGTCTTACTGCTGTCACCATGTCATAGAACTCCAGTAGGTTTGTGACACAGGATTTCCCGTCCCTGAAACCATGTTGGCTGCTGTTGATGAGATCATTCCTTTCTAGGTGTTCCACCACTCTTCTCCTGATAATCTTCTCCATGATTTTGCATACTATACATGTCAGTGACACTGGTCTGTAGTTTAATGCTTCATGTCTGTCTCCTTTTTTAAAGATTGGGACTACATTTGCTGTCTTCCATGCCTCAGGCAATCTCCCTGTTTTGATAGATGTATTGAATATTGTTGTTAGGGGTACACATAGCACCTCTGCTCCCTCTCTCAATACCCTTGGGGAGATGTTATCTGGCCCCATTGTGTGTGTGTGTGTGTGTGTGTGTGTGTTTGTGTGTGTGTTTGTGTGTGTGTTTGTGTGTGTGTTTGTGTGTGTGTTTGTGTGTGTGTGTTTGTGTGTGTTTGTGTGTGTGTGTTTGTGTGTGTGTGTTTGTGTGTGTGTGTGTTTGTGTGTGTGTGTGTTTGTGTGTGTGTGTTTGTGTGTTTGTGTGTGTGTGTGTGCGTGTGCATGCGCGTCCGTCTGTCCGTCCATTTTGTAATTTGCATCATCCTTTAACCTTGTGCATATATAGTAGGTGTGATAAGTAGATCACACAGAAAACAAAACTGTTCGCCATGAATGTATACAGTGGACCCCCGCATAACGATTACCTCCGAATGCGACCAATTATGTAAGTGTATTTATGTAAGTGCATTTGTATGTGTATGTTTGGGGGTTTGAAATGGACTAATCTACTTCACAATATTCCTTATGGGAATAAATTCGGTCAGTACTGGCACCTGAACATACTTATGGAGTGAAAAAATATCGTTAACCGGGGGTCCACTGTATTACTGCAGTATATACCAATATATGTTCCATTATATGTTTCTCCATGGGGAGGTGAAGAATCCTTACTCCATATGCCATGTGTGCTACAAGAGGCACTTAATAATCTGAAGGCCCATAGGATGCTTAGCATTTCAGGCAAAACTTAGCCTCAATGCACCATCTACTTTTTTCCCCCTCATCAATTCTGTGATCCACCTTGTCTTTCATTGACCTATCTGCCAACAGTTTCACTCCCAGATATCTGAACGTATCCCATCTTTCATTACCTAAAGCGTTTGTTACCCTCATTGCCTAGCTCTTTCCTTCGTATGATATTTTTAATTTCCTTCTTTTACATACCTTCCACTTTACCAGATTTTGCATACTTCAATCCCACACCTCTCCCCAACACCCTAGCATTCACTTCTTTTACAACCCCATCTACAAATATGTTAAATAACTATGGTGATATCATGCATCCCTGTCTAAGACCTACTTTTACTAGAAAATAATCTCCCTCTTTTCCTAACCTGAACTTCACTGTCCTCATAAAAACGACTGCTTTCACTAACCTACCACGTATTCTATATACTTGCAGCATCTGCCACATTGCTCCCCTATCTACCATATCACATACATTTTCTAAATTATTCTTCTTTCAACAAACTGGCTGTATCCCACCAAGTCAGGGTAGCCCAAAAGGAAAAACTAAAGTTTCTCCTTTTAAATTTAGTAATTTATAAGGAGAAGGGGTTACTAACTCTTTGCTCCTGGCATTATAGTTGACTCTTACGACACGCATGGCTTATTTAGGAAGAATTCTGTTCCACTTCCCCATGGAGAATTTTCTAAATTCATGAATGCAATAAAAATTGCTTAATCTTTATCTACATTTTGTTCACCTACTACACATCCCTTACCCTTGCTAAAGTCCCTTTGTTCATCTGCAATCCTGCTCTCTGTCTTACCCTTAATTCTTTCAGTAATCTCAAAACCAGTGGAAATCTGATGCTATAAATACCCTTTGCTTGAAGTCACCTCTTGCTCTTGATTTAAATCATACAACCTGCTGTTGTATATGCATGTGCCATGGTGCATATGGCATATACTGGTTATATTTAGAGAGGATGGAGCAAAATAGATTGACTTGGAGGATGTATAAATTTGTAGTGGAGGGGAGGAGGAGTAGGGGTCATCACTCTTATTTAACATGCTCACACATGCAGCAGGCATATGTGAGCATGTTAAATAAGAGTGAATGGAGATAAATGGTTTTTGGGACCTGACGAGCTGTTGGAATGTGAGCAGGGTAATATTTTGTGAAGGAATTCAAGGAAACCGGTTAGCCAGACTTGAGTCCTGGAGGTGGGAAGTACAATGCCTGCACTTTAAAGGAGGGGTTTGAGATATTAGCTGTTTGGAGTGACATCTAAACTGTCATATCCGGGTGCCTTTGCAAAGACAGTGATTTTATGTGAATGATGGTGAAAGTGTTTCTTTCTTTTTTGGGTGACCCTGCTTCGGTGGGAGACGGCCAACTTGTTAAAAAAAAAAATTACCAACATATGTTGAATGATGAACTCTTCCATGTAAGTACTTTAATACTAAGGGTGATGAAAGTATACTAAAATGTTACTTGAAATGTTTCTCTTTAGGAGATTGGGATGAACGTTCAACTCAATTTCTGATTCAGCTTATTCATAAGTATCCAAAAACCCACTTCTTGTTACCCATAAAGACAGAAAAAAGAATGGGCCATTGGGAGAATCTACATAGAGAAATGGAAACAGCAGGCTACACCTTTACTGTCTTGCAGGTAAGCATAGTTTAACTTGATATTCTTTTTCTTCTTGTCATCTCTCTCCTTAAGTTTGGTCAAATTGTAAGTTATTCTTCTTCAGCCATATCCATATCAGTGTAATATTTGGCTTGAAAACTAACCATTGTAAGGCTAGGGATGCAATGTTCTGCTGAAACCAGAATTCTTGGCTGATGATGCAGTTCAGTATTGACAACTCAGTATTAACCTCTTCAATATACAGTGGACCCTCAGTTAACACCTGCATCAGATAACGCCAAAATCGGATAACACCTCGCTTTGGCATAAAAAATTGGCTCAGATAACACCTAAAAACTCGGTTAGGAGCTTTTGTCCTGAACGTGTCGGCACAGTGCTCTGAGCGTGGGCCCGGCCATTCACTCCGTGTACCAGCCAGTGTGCCATTGTTTACAAAGCCAGTGAGGACGATTCCACGCATACATGCGATATATTTTGTATTATTCCATTTTTTTGGTGCTTGTAACTACTAAATAAGCCACCATGGGCCCCAAGAAAGCTTCTAGTGCCAGCCCTTTGGTAAAGAATGTGAGAAACACACATAATTTAAGGAAAAGTTTGTAGAAAAATACAAAAGTGGTGGTGGTGGAGGGTGGTAGTGGTTGTGATGGTGGTGGTAGAGGGTGGTAGCGATGGTGGTAGTGTTAGTGGTGGTGGTAGAGGGTGGTAGCAATGGTGATAGAGGGTGGTTGTGGTAGTGGTAGAGGGTGGTAGTGGTTGTGATGGTGATATGGTATGATAAAGCATGGTGAGGCTGCCACTTCTGACAAAAAAGCGGCTGAAAAGTATGTGCAGGACTTTAACCCGTAAACGGTCCAAACGTATATATATACGTTTTTACCGCTAGTGCCCCAAACGTATATATACATTTTATTTGTCATACATTTAACATTGCCACGATAAGCCTGAGTCGCCTAGATATGAGAGAATTAGTGTGTGCACTCACTGTGTGCCATATTAAAATAATTGGGGATGCCTGGGTACCATATGCTCTTTTTTCCTATTAAAAAATAAACAGTTTTTTTTTTCTCAAAAAAGTTGGGGCACTACGGTAGAGAACGTATATATACATTTGAACCGTTTACGGGTTAAAGAGTACATAGAGGCTGAAAAATTTAAACCCCAAGAAGTGTTCAATTGTGATGAAACAGGCCTGTTTAGGAAGAAAATGCCAAACAGGACCTACATTACTCAGGAGAAAAAGGCACTCCCAGGACACAAGTCAGAAAAGGACTTGTTACCTGAAGTCTTTGTGGAAGGGGATTCCCCTTCCAAACAACAGCACACCTTCATCCTCTGCCCTCCTCCCGTCTCATCACTCATCAACAAGTCCACAATACAGTCGACCCTCAGCAAACGGCGGCAGTAAGTAACAGCAGTTTCGTCTAACGGCGCTTTTTGCCATAGAAAAAATACCTTAACCAATGACGGAAAACTTAACCAATGACGTCAGTGTGCCATTGTTTACAAGCTGTTGCGGTTGGTTTCCACGTGTGCCCCCCATTCATTTTGGATTATTCCACTGTTTCTAGTGCTTGTAACCGCTAAATAAGCCACCATGCCCCATGAAAGCTTCTAGAGCCAGCCCTTTGGTAAAGGATGTGAGAAACATGATAGAATTCAAGAAAAAGTTTGTAGAAAAATACGAAAGTGGTGGTGGTAGAGGGTGGTAATGCTGGTGGTAGAGGGTGGTAGTGATGGTGGTAGAGGGTGGTAGTGGTTGTGATGGTGGTAGAGGGTGGTAGTGGTTGTGATGGTGGTAGAGGGTGGTACTGGTTGTGATGGTGGTAGAGGGTGGTAGTGATGGTGGTAGAGGGTGGTCCAGTGATTCTGAAGCTGGTCCTAGTGGCATTAAAAAACCAAGAAGGGAGGTAACCCCACCAAAGGACTTGGTACCTGAAGTCTTTATGGAAGGGAATTCTCCTTCCAAGCAATAGACAATCCTGAATGTCCCCTGCTGCTGGCACATCACTCATCAACAACTCCACAATAAAGATAAGTGGCATTTAATTATTGTTTATTTTGCATGTCCCATTCCTTTCCATATAATTATGAAAATGTATATTTCATGTAAATTTTTTTTTCAGACTTTAGGGTGTCAGGAACGGGTTAATTCTATTTCCATTACTTCTTACAGGGAAAATTAACTCTACTAGCGGCAATTTCGACCATCAGCAAGCCCTCTGGAGCGGATTAATGCTGTTGGTTGAGGGTCCACTGTAAAGGTAAGTGTGATGTTATTATTGTTTTATTTTTCATGTATCATTGTTTTCTGTGTAGGGAAATGTATATTTCATGTAAAGAAATTATATTTTGTTTAATACTTTTGGGCGTCTGGAACGGATTAATTGGATTTCCATTATTTTTTATGGGGAAAATTAATTCAGTTAAAGGCTAAATCGGTTAAAGGCTAGCTCTCTGGAACAGATTAAAGGCATTAACTAAGGGCCCACTGTAATGGATTTTTGATGAAATGGAGGCCCCCTTCCCCAGGTAATCAGTTTTCTGGAGGTCACTGTACTGCACTTTGGGATTGCCCCAAAGTTTCTGTTTCATTTTTCCTGACTTTAGACAGTGGACGCTCATTTTTCATAATTAATCCGTTCCAGAAAGTGTGACTGTTTCCGAAATTGACAGTTTTCGAAACCATTTTCCCCATAAGAAATAATGTAAATATAATTAATCCATTCCAGACACCCAGAAGTATTGAAACAAAAATTTTTTTTGCATGAAATATAGGTGTAGTATATACACAATACAATGGGACATGATAAATGAAGCATTAACAGCATAACACTTACCTTTATTGGTGATTCTTCTTAGTGTATGGAAGACTGGAGGAGTGGAGAGATTGGATTATTTACTGTTTGGAAGGGTAATCCCCTTCCATCAAGACCTCAGGTACCAAGTTCTTTTCTGGGGTTACTTCTCTTCTATGTTTCTTAATGCCACTAGGACCAGCTTGAGAGTCACTGGAGCCCTGTCTCGCAAAAAAAATGTGTCCAGAGAGCTCTGTTTCTGGCGTCTCTTTAAAACTTCCCTAAAATGGGCCAAGACTTTGTCACTGTACATGTTGCCGACATGGCTTGCAACAGCCTTGCCAGGGTGATGTTTCTCCATAAATCTTTCTATTTTACTCCACATTTCAAAAATCTCCTTAATTTCTGAAGAAGGAAACTTCTTCCATTTCTCTTCCTCCTCTGCAGCAATATTCTGAGCTGTGGTCTGTTGCTGTTCCAGCTGAAGCTCTTGCAGCTCCTCAGTGGTTAGCTCTTCGTTGTGGTCCTCCACCAACTCTTCTATATCCTCCAAACTCACATCCAACCCCATGGAACTCCCCAATGCTACAGTAGATTCCACAACTGCCATAGGCTCATCAGGGTCAGCCCCAAACCCTTCAAAATCCTTCTTGTGGACACAATCTGGCCACAATTTTTTCCAGAGTTCAAAGTCCTGGTAGTCACTTTCTCCCAAGCCTTACCTATAAGGCTTATGCAATGGAGGATACTGAAGCGATCTTTCCAAAACTCTCTTAGGGTCAAGTGAGTGTCTGAGGTCACATTAAAGCACCTTTGAAACATTGCTTTGGTGTAGAGTTTTTTAAAGTTTGAAATGATCTGCTGGTCCATGGGTTGGAGGAGAGGAGTGATATCAGGGGGCAAGAGCTTTACTGTGATGAACCCATACTCCTCCAGAATTAGGTCATCCAAGTTTGGAGGATGGCAGGAACACTGTCCATTAGCAGGAGGCACTTGAGACCAAATTTATTTTCCAGGAGGTAATTCTTCACACTGGGGCCAAACACTTCATTGAACCACTTGAGGAAAATTTCCTTTGTGACCCATGCCTTATTATTAGCTTTCCAAAACACACACAATTTACTCTCCATAACATTGTTTTTCTTGAATGCTCTGGGATTTTCAGAATGGTACACTAGTAACGGCTTCACTTTGAAATCCCCACTAGCATTACTACAAAACATCAGTATCAGCCTGTCTTTCATAGGCTTGTGTCCTGGCAGTCCCTTTTCCTCCTGAGTACTGTAGGTCCTCTTTGGCATTTTCTTCCAAAAGAGGCCTGTTTCATCACAATTGAACACTTGCTGTGGCTTTAACTGTTCAGCCTGTATGTACTCCTTGAATTCCCTTAGGAATTTTATAGCTGCAATTTTTGTCTGAACTAGCAGCCTCGCCATGCCTTATCACACTGTGTATGCCACTACGGTTCTTATATCTCTCAAACCAGCCTTTGCTGGCCTTAAATTCACAAATATCAGTACTTGTTGCAGGCAGTTTCTTTACGAGATCATCATGCAACTGCCTAGCCTTTTCACAAATAAGCAACTGCATAAGACTATCTCCTGCTAATTGTTTTTCGTTTATCCACACCAACAATAACTTCTCAACATCTTCGAGTACTGGCGATCTCATTTTTGTCAGCATATTTATCCCCTTTGCAACAACAGCTTCCTTGATTTCCTTTTTCTTGGCCACGATGGAAGCTATGGTTGTATGGGGTTTCTTATACATCCTGGCCAGTTTGGCCACACATATGCCACTTTCATATTGTTCAGTGATGTTTTTCTTGAATTCAATCATATTTCTCACCTTCTTTACCAAAGGCATGGCACTAGGAGCTTTCCTTGGAGCCATGGTAGCTTATTTTGCAGTTGCAAGCACTAAATTGAATGGAATACAGTGGTCCCTCGTTTATCGTAATTAATCCATTCCTGGAAGTGTTACTGTTATCGAAATTTACGATTTTTTAATCAATTTTCCTCATAAAAAATAATGTAAATACAATTAATCCGTTCCTGACACCCAGAAATACTAAAGCAAAAAAATTTTTTACATGAAATATAGATGTAGTACATAAACAATACAATGGGACATGATGAATGAAACATTAACAGCATAAACTTACCTTTATTGGCGATTCTTCTTAGTGTATGGAAGACTGGAGGAGGAGAGAGATTGGATTATTTACAGTTTGGAAGGGGAATCCCCTTCCACCAACACCTCAGGTACCAATTGCTTTTATGGGGTTACTTCTCTTCTCTGTTTCTTAATGCTACTAGGACCAGCTTGAGAGTCACTGGAGTCCTGTCTCGCAAAGTAACTGTCCAGAGAGCTCTGTTTCTGGCGTCTCTTTAACACTTCCCTAAAATGGGCCAAGACTTTGTCACTGTACATGTTGCCAACATGGCTTGCAACAGCCTTGTCAGAGTGATGTTTCTCCATAAATCTTTCCATCTTACCCCACATTTCAAAAATCTCCTTAATTTCTGAAGAAGGCAACTTCTTCCATCTCTCTTCCTCCTCCTCTGCAGCAAAATTCTGAGCTGCGATCTGTTGCTGTTCCAGCTGAAGCTCTTGCAGCTCCTCAGTGGTGAGCTCTTTGTTGTGGTCTTCCACCAACTCTTCCACATCCTCCAAACTCACATCCAACCCCATGGAACTCTCCAATACCACAATAGATTTAACAACTGCCATAGGCTCATCAGGGTCAGCTCCAAACCCTTCAAAATCCCTCTTGTGGACACAATCTGGCCACAATTTTCTCCAAGCAGAATTCAAAGTCCTGGTAGTCACTCCCTCCCAAGCCTTACCTATAAGGCTTATGCAGTGGAGGATGCTGAAGTGTTCTCTCCAGAAATCTCTTAGGGTCAAGTGAGTGTCTGAGGTCACATTCAAGCACCTTTGAAACATTGCTTTGGTGTAGAGTTTTTTAAAGTTTTCAATGACCTGCTGGTCCATGGGCTGGAGGAGAGGAGTGGTATTCGGGGGCAAGAACTTTACTGTGATGAACCCAAACTCCTCGAAAATTAGGTCATCCAAGTTTGGAGGATGAGCAGGTGCATTGTCCATTACTAGGAGGCACTTGAGATCCAATTTCTTTTCCAGGAGGTAATTCTTCACACTAGGGCCAAACACTTCATTGAACCACTTGACGAAAATTTCCCTCGTGACCCATGCCTTACTATTAGATTTCCAAAACACACACAATTTACTCTTCGTAACATTGTTTTTCCTGAACACACTGGGATTTTCAGAATGGTACACTAGTAACGGCTTTACTCTGAAATCCCCACTAGCATTAGCACAGAACATGAGTGTCAGCCTGTCTTTCATAGGCTTGTGTCCTGGCAGTGCCTTTTCCTCCTGAGTAATGTAGGTCCTCTTTGGCATTTTCTTCCAAAAGAGGCCTGTTTCATCACAATTGAACACTTGTTCAGGTTTCAGTCCTTCAGCCTCTATGTACTCCTTGAATTCATGCACATATTTTTCAGCCACTATGTGGTCCGAACTGGCAGCCTCACCATGCCTTACCACACTGTGTATGCCACTACGGTTCTTAAATCTCTCAAACCAGCCTTTGCTGGCCTTAAATTCACTCACATCACCACTAGTTGCAGGCAATTTCTTTACCAGATCGTCATGCAACTGCCTAGCCTTTTCACAAATAATCGACATCATAAGACTATCTCCTACTAATTGTTTCTTGTTTATCCACACCAATAATAACTTCTCAACCTCTTCGAGTACTGATGATCTCATTTTTGTCACCATATTTACCCTTTTGCAACAACAGCGTCCTTGATTTCCTTTCTCTTGGCCACAATGGATTGTATGGGGTTTGTTATACATCCTGGCCAATTTGGCCATACGTATGCCACTTTCATATTGTTCAATGATGTTTTTCTTAAATTCAATCGTATTTCTCACCTTCTTTACCAAAGGCTTGGCACTAGGAGCTTTCTTTGGAGCCATGGTAGCTTATTTAGTAGTTGCAAGCACTAAAATGAATGGAATATTATGAAATACACCTACCATCCGACTTACGACCGAGTTCGGTTCCGAGAAACCAGTCGTAAGTCGAACTTTACTACTGAATATCAACAAAACATTTTTGTAATGACTTTATTTTATTGTTTTATTTTGGTTTTTCATGTTTTACTTTACTTTTTATTTTGTTAGTACTGTATTTTATACTGTAAGGTTTAGGATAAACACTGTGTACAACACAAACACTTGTTTATTTCCCAGAAATTTGGCATAAAAAACGCGGTCGTAAGTCGAGTGGTCATAAGTCGAGCAGGTTGTAAGTCGGATGGTAGGTGTATTTCGTATGAGCAAGTGAGGGGACCATCGCTCACTGGTAAACAATGCCACACTGGCTGGGACGGGAGGCCGGGGCGGCTCAGAGCGTGAGTACGCATTCCGGATGAATGACTATTCGCGAGTCAATCTACGATTAGCGAGCCAATGTTTTGAAGAAAATATCGTTACAATTTCCGAAAATTATAACTATCGAGCCCTACGATTATCGAGGGACCACTGTATTATGAAATATTTCGTATGAACAAGTGAAGGGACCGTCACTCACTGGTAAACAATGCCACACTGGCTGGGAAGGGAGTGCGAGGCAGCTTGGGGCCATGAGTACGCGTCCGGGATGAACGACTATTTGCGAGTCAAACGACGATTTGGGAGTCAGTGTTTTGACGGAGAAAACGTTACGATTTCCAAAAATTACGACTTTCGAGCCTTATGATAATCGAGGGTTCACTGTAGTTGTGTTTCCTCTGGTCCTGGTATTTAATTTTCTAGTGGTTGTGTCTCTTTTCATCTCATCTTCTGTTTCTGGTACTGTACTACATCATGTGTTGTGTACTGAGAGATCAAACTGATACAAAACATCAAATTATTTCCTCTAAGTATTTTAAAGAAATTCAAGAATGAGAAAAATACCAATTGTGAAGAAATATACCAACACCACACAAAGTACAGTGGGCCCCCGCCCAACAGCAGCATCAAGTAACAGCAAATTCGTCTAACGGCACTCTTTGGTGTAAAAAAATGGCTCTACCAATGGCGAAAAACTCATCTAACGGCGTTCGTCCTGAAATTGTCTATGCGGCAGGAGCGCGGCTTGAGCAGGCCCAGACACTCTAAGACTCCATGTACAGCCAGTGTGCCAGTGTTTACAAGCCGTTTTGGTCGATTCCAAGTGTACCTGCGATATATTTTGTATTCAGTGTTTTTAGTGCTTGTAACTGCTAAATAAGCCACCATGGGCCCAAAGAAAGTTTCTAGTGTCAGCCCTGTGATAAAGAAGGAAAGAAACACAATCAAATTCAAGAAAAAACTCGTAGCAAAGTACCAAAGTGCAGGAGGAAGAGAGAGGGGAGAATGTGCCTTCTGCAGTGATTCATTGATTCTACGATATGTACGATACTAAAGCAGCAGGTATTGATAAAGGCTATAGTGCCAGCCAGCTATGAAGTGTAGAATTAACAGTGTAGCAAGTAAGTTAAGCGATTAAGCGATAGATAAATGACATGAAAGTAACTTTCCAAAGTTGTTGGATGTGTGCACATCCGCTGAACATACGCCGGCCTGCTATCTTCCACTACCCTAAACCTCTGCCAGCATCTCCTCCATCAAACTAATTAAACTAACATCTCCTCCAAGGTAAGTGTAAATGTAAAAGTGTAAGCATAAAAGTAAATATCTTCTTTTTTCTTTCAACACACCGGCCGTATCCCACTGAGGCAGGGTGGCCCAAAAAGAAAAACGAAAGTTTCTCTTTTTAAATTTAGTAATTTATACAAGAGAAGGGGTTACTAGCCCCTTGCTCCCGGCATTTTAGTCACCTCTTACAACATGCATGGCTTTCGGAGGAAGAATTCTGTTCCACTCTCCCATGGACATAAGAGGAAATAAACAAGTACAAGAACTAGAAAGAAAATAGAAGAAAACCCAGAGGGGTGTGTATATATATGCTTGTACATGTATATGTAGTGTGACCTAAGTGTAAGTGTAAGTAGCAGGACGTACCTGAAATCTTGCATGTTTATTAGACAGAAAAAAGACACCAGCAATCCTACCATCATGTGAAACAATTAGGTTTCCGTTTTACACTCGCTTAGCAGGATGGTAGTATCTCCCTGGGTGGTTGCTGTCTACCAACCTACTACCTACAAAAGTAAATATATTAAGTGTAAATATAAAAGGACCCCAATGGAAATTCATAAGTCACTCTGACTTTTTTGGGTTATCCTAGGTACTTTACACATATGCTGCTGTGTATGATAATCTATGTAACTGTATTTGTGTATACCTGAATAAACTTATTTATTTATAAATTAAAATGTAAATATTTCTTATTTATAAATTAAAATGTAAATATTTCTTATTTATAAATTACATACATTGTTTAAGTGTGATGGTGGTGGAGGCTTCTCTCAGTGGCGGCCCTTAACCCCAACAATAACACTACACTATTTACTTCTCTCATACATTAACATATTTTATTTATTCTAGAGTATATATCATGTTTCTATGTTTTTAATATTGTTTATGATGTCGTATTAGATGAATTGTGATAGATAAATAAGCCGTAGAGATGATATTAGCGTCACATTGAAGCATAATAAACTTCTCTTCCTCTTGCCTCCTACGTGCCTGTCATACACCAACAAGTCGAGTCAATAAAGATAAGTCAATAAAGGTAAGTGTGATGTTAAATGTTCATTTATCCATTTTGTTAGTGCTTTATATTTATTTGTCATTGTTTTGTGTATGTATATTTATATTTAATCTTTAACCCTTTGAGGGTTTCGGCCGTACGGCTTACGACTCAGGGTTTTTGACGTACTAGTATGCCTAAATTCTAGCGCCCTCAAATCTAGTGGGAGAAAGCTGGTAGGCTTACATATGAAAGAATGGGTCTATGTGGTCAGTGTGCACAGTATAAAAAAATCCTGCAGCACACAGTGCATAATGAGAAAAAAAAAACTTTGACCGTTTTTTTGGAATAAAACAGCGACTTTGCACTGTATTTTCATACTGTATTTATTGTTGTATTCTAGTTTTCTTGGTCTCATTTTATAGAATGGAAGACATATTACAGAAATTGAGATGATTTTGACTGGTTTTACAATGAAAAGTACCTTGAAATTGAGCTCAAAGTAGCAGAAATGCTCGATTTTTTCCAAAGTTCAAAAGTAAACAAATCATGCCAAGCGTCCAATACACGTCAACTGGTGAGTCTGATATTCTTTTGCAAGTGCGCCAATATTATTTATACCATTTTTTACACTAATGCAGTAGTCTGCGTAACAGTAAATCTTCTATTTTTTGTGAGATTAAAAATTCAAAGTGGAAAGCAAAAGAATGTAAGAAGGGCCTTGAGACGTGACTAATGAACAAAGGAAATGTCATTTTAGTGCCAGGAATGTCTTTCTTGTTTATTCTGGACCCTATTCGGAAATTGGCATCTTTTGAAATTTGTGTGAAATTGGCAAAATTGCTAAATTTTGACCACTGTACTGGATAGTTGAAATTGATAAATGGGTGGTTTCTTGCACTCATTCGATAGAAAAAATGGAGTTCTAGCGAAATATTCATGTTTTTGTCGACTAGTGCAGTGGAATTGGCCGAAAATGGGGCTCAAAGTGGGCAAAATCGACGATGCGTAAACATCATTGAGACCGCTAACTTCGCGAGAGCATAATTCCGTAAGTTTTCCATCAAATTTCATACTTTTGGTGTCATTATGATCGGGAAAAGATTCTCTATCTTTTCACAAGATTTTTTTTTTTTTTTTTTAAATTTGGCCAACCCTGAGAACGAGTCTCGGAGAGGGCCTGTCGACCCTCAAAGGGTTAAAAAAAATATTTTTTGTTAATAGTTTTGGCTGTCTGAAACGGATTAATTGGATTTCCATTATTTCTTATGGGGAAAATTAATTCGACTAATGGCAAAATCGATTAACGGCTAGCTCTCTGGAACGGATTAATGCTATTGGTCGAGGGCCCACTGTACGTACTACTGATTACAAGACTTGTACAACTACCATTCTACTACCATACTACTGTAGTAGTATGGTAGTAGGTTGGTAGACAGCAACCACCTAGGGAGGTACTACCGTCCTGCTAAGTGAGTGTAAAACGAAAGGCTGTAATTGTTTTACATGATGGTAAGATTGCTGGTGTCTTTTTTTCTGTCTCATAAACATGCAAGATTTCAGGTACGTCTTGCTACTTCTACTTACACTTAGATCACACTACACATACATGTACAAGCATATATGTACACACACACACCTCTGTGTTTTCTGCTAGTTTCTTTCTAGTTCTTGTTCTTGTTTATTTCCTCTTATCTCCATGGGGAAGTGGAACAGAATTCTTCCTCCGTAAGCCATGCGTGTTGTAAGAGGCGACTAAAATGCCGGGAGCAAGGGGCTAGTAACCCCTTCTCCTGTATATATTACTAAATGTAAAAGGAGAAACTTTCGTTTTTCTTTTTGGGCCACCCTGCCTCGGTGGGATACGGCCGGTGTGTTGAAAGAAAGAAGAAAGAAGAAGAAGAAAAACTTTACAAGCTGGGATGTTTGAATATGCATAGATGTAGTGCAGATGATGGCCAGTGTTATGATTGAAAAGAGGTTGAATGTCCTAGCTCTAAGTGAAACAAAGCTCAAGGGGGTAGAGGAGTTTCAATGGGGAGAAATAAATGGGATTAGGTCAGGAGTATCTTAGAGAGTTAGAGCTAAGGAAGGGGTAGCAATAATGTTGAAGGATCAGTAATGGAAGGAGAGGAGGGAATATAAATGCATAAATTCAAGGCTCATGTGGATTAAAATAAGGGTTGGATGCAAAAAGTAGGTTATAAGTGTTTATACACCTAGAGAAGAGAGGAGTGTAGAGAAGAGAGAGAGAGAGAGATTTGGGGAGAGGTTAAGCAAGTGTTTAGGAAATTTTGAACCAAGTGAGAGAGTAATTTTGGTAGGGGGACATGAATGCTAAATTGGGAGAAATGGTTATAGAGGGTGTGGTAGGTAAGTTTGGGGTGCCAGGTGTACATGATAATAGGGATCTTTGACTGAACTTTATATAGAAAGGGGTTTTACACAACATTCAAAAATTGCTAATTTCAAAGTAGGGTTCAGAATAAACAGTGTAGACATTCCTGGCACTAAAACAACATTTTCTCCGTTCATTAGTCATGTCCTCAGGCCTCTTCTATATTACACTTTCCCTTTTTAATTTTTATTCACACAAAAAATAGAAGATTTACTGTCATGGAGACTACTGCATTATTATAATAAGTGTATAAATAACGTTGGCGCATTTGAGGATATGTATTAGACTGACCAGTTGGATACGTATTGGATGAGTGATGTAATTTGTGTACTCAGGAATTTCTGCTACTTAGAGCTCAGTTTCAAGCTACTTTCAGTCCTGAAATCAATCAAAATCATCTCCATTTCTGCAATAGGTCTTCCATTCTATTATATGAGACCAAGAAACCGAGAATACAACATAAATACCATACAAAAATACACTGCAAAGTCGCTGTTGCAAACCGAAAACACGGTCACAGTTTTTTCCCATTATACACTGCTTGCTTCACAATTTTTTTTATATGTTGCACACTTACTGCATAGACCCATTCACTCATATCTAGGCCCAAATTTACCACTTACAGCTTATCTGAGTGAGCTGAGCTCTTGGCATAGAACAAGGGGACTGACCTGTGCATCAAAGCCATAGAACAATGGGACCCTCCCCAAAAGGGTTAAGAATGTGGTGTTAACGTGCTCAGTAGAAGTGTGTGTGGTTACAGGAAAGTATACCTGGAGAATGTTCTGGTTGTCAATGCCCCCATGGCCCGGTCCGTGACCAGGCCTCGTGGTGTATCGGGGCCTGATCAGTCAGGTTGTTACTGCTGGCCGCACGTAAACTGACATATGAACCACAGTCTGGCTAGTCAGGTACTGACTTTAGGTGCTTGTCCAGCTCCCTCTTGAAGACAGCCAGAGGTCTATTGATAATCCTTCTTTTGTATGCTGGGAGGCAGTTGAACAATCTTGGGCCCCTGACTCTTATTGTGTTCTCTCTTAGTATACTCGTGGTACCCGTTCTTTTAGTTGGGGGGATGTTGCACTACCTGCCGAGTCTTTCTTGCCTGTGTTCCAAGGAGTACAGGTCAAGGGACTTCAACTGTTCCCAGTAACTGTACTTATATGTGCAGTGAAATTTCTCTATATTTTCCAGGTCTGCAATTTCTCCTGCTTTGAAAAGTCCTGTTAGTGTACAGCAATATTCCAACCTAGAGAGAATAAGTGATTTCAAGAGAATCATCACTGGCTTGGCATCCCTAGTTTTGAAGAATTGAGACACTTACGCAACATATGGGAATCTTTATTGAAGAAATGTTTTGCCACACAGTGGCTTCATCAGTCTAATACAAAGTAGAAATGGGTAAGGAGAGGACAAGTTTGAGGTAATCAGTCCCTCAGCCTGGAATCAATGTGTTCAGTCTATCACTCTTGTAGGAAGTACAGCATAGGGCCAGAGAGGTGGCTTATATACTGCAGTCAGGTGAGTAGAAGCAGGAGGAGGCGGGATCACAGTGAGACCTTCCACAAGTGTAAGTAGGTTGTCGTCCAAAGGTTGGACAAGTGTTGCAGAAGTGTCTCAATTCTTCAACTTGTCGCTTTTCAGAACCATTCATCACATCTGTCACACACTGCAACATCATGGGATCTTGGTACAAAGACTTTTTCAATGCTTGTCCAGCCTTTGGACAATGACCTACTTACACTTGTGGAAGGTCCCACTGTGATCCCGCCTCCTGCTTTGACTTGCCTGACTGCAGTATATAAGCCACCTCTCTGGCTGTATACTGTACTTCCTACAAGAGTGATGGACTGAACACATTGATTCCAGGCTGAGGGACTTATTAGCTCAAACTCCTCCTCTCCTTACCCATTTCTACTTTGTATTGGACTGCTGAAGCCACTGTGTGGCAAAATGTTTCTTCAGTAAAGATTCCCATATGCTGCATAAGTGTCTCAATTCTTCAACTTGTCGGTTTTCAAAACCATTCATCACATCCCTAGTTTTGAAGATTCTCATTATCCATCCTATCATTTTCTTAGCAGATGTGATAGAAACATTGTTGTGGTTTTTAAAAGTAAGATCCTCTGACGTTATTACACCCAGGTCCTTTACATTAGTTTTTCGTTTTATTTTGTGGTTGGAATTTGTTTTTATTTCCTCGAGTTTTCAGTAGTGGAATGATTGAAATTTGTCTTCATTGAACCTCATAATGTTTTCTGAAGACTTGGTTAATGTCTGCTTGGATATTTGCATTGTCCTCAGTGGATGACACTGTCATTCATGTTTTGGTGTCATCCTCAAAGGACGACAGGGAACTGTGACTTATATATCTGTCTATGTCAGATATGAGGAAAAGGATGGGAGTGAGTACTGTACCTTGTGAAACAGAGCTTTTCACTGTAGCTACCTTTGTGTAAAGGCAAAGGGGACAAAAGAGTATGTAAAAATTATAGGGGAATAAGTCTATTGAGTATACCTGGTAAATTGTATGGTCGAGTTATTATTGAAAGAATTAGAGGTAAGACAGAGAGCAGGTTTGCAAATGAGCAAGGAAGGTTTAGGAAGGGTAGGGGATGTGTAGATGAAGTGTTTACAGTGAAGCTTATAGGTGAGCAGTATTTAGAAAAGGGTAAAGAGGTTTTTGTTTCATTTATGGATCTGGAAAAGGCATATAATAGGGTGGATATGGGAGCAATGTGGCAAATGTTGCAAATGTGTGAAAAAGGTGGTAGGTTACCGAAAGCATTGAAAAGTTTTTATGAGGATAGTGAGGCTCAAGCTCAGGTTAAAGTAAGTAGGAGAGGGGGAAATTATTTCCCAGTAAAGGTAATAGGTTGGTAGACAGCAATCACCCAGGGAGGTACTACCGTCCTGCCAAGTGAGTGTAAGACGAGAGCCTGTAATTGTTTTACATGATGGTAGGATTGCTGGTGTCTTTTGTCTGTCTCATAAATGTGCAAGATTACAGGTACGGCTTGTTACTTCTACTTACACTTAAGTTACACTACACATACATGTACACGTTTATTTATACACGCTCATCTGAGTTTTCTTTGATTTTATCTTAATAGGTCTTGTTCTTATTACTTTTCCCTTTTGTATCCATGAGGAAGTGGATTAGGAATCTTTCCTCCGTAAGCCATGTGTGTTGTAAAAGTCAATTAAAATGTCGGGAACAGTGGGCTAGTAACCCCTTCTCCTGTACAGATTACTAAAAATAAGAAGAGGAAGAAAATTGTCAAAGTGGGATGTCTGAATGTGTGTGGATGTTGTGCGAATAATAAGAAAGAGATGATTGTGGATGTTATGAATGAGGAGAAGCTGGATGTCCTGGCTTTAAGCGAAACAAAGCTGAAGGGGGTGGGAGAGCTTCAATGGAGAGAAGTAAATGGGATTAGGTCAGGGGTTTCATATAGAGTTAGAGCTAAAGGAGGAGTAGCAATAATGTTGAAGGATAAGCTATGGCAGGAAAAGAGGGACTACATGTATAAGTGTATTAATTCAAGGACTATGTGGAGTAAAATAAAGGTTGGATGTAAAAAATGGGTTATAGTAAGTGTATATGCACCTGGAGAAGAGAGAAGTGTAGAGGAGACAGAGAGGTTTTGGGAAATGTTGAGTGAGTGTGAGAGTACTTGTGGTTGGGGATTTCAATGCTAAAGTGGGTAAAAATGTTTTGGAGGGAGTAGTAGGTAAATTTGGGGCGCCAAGGGTAAATGAAAATGGGGAGCCTGTAATTGAGCTATGTGTAGAAAGAGGTTTGGTAATAAGTAATGCATATTTTATGAAAAAGAGGATAAATAAATATACAAGGTATAACATAGCACATAATGAAAGTAGTTCGTTAGATTATATATATATATTTTTTTTTTTCAACAAGTCGGCCGTCTCCCACCGAGGCAGGGTGACCCAAAAAAGAAAGAAAATCCCCAAAAAGAAAATACCCTCATCATCATTCAACACTTTCACCACACTCACACATTATCACTGCTTTTCCAGAGGTGCTCAGAATACAACAGTTTAGAAGCATATATGTATAAAGATACACAACATATCCCTCCAAACTGCCAATATCCCAAACCCCTCCTTTAAAGTGCAGGCATTGTACTTCCCATTTCCAGGACTCAAGTCCGGCTATATGAAAATAACCGGTTTCCCTGAATCCCTTCACTAAATATTACCCTGCTCACACTCCAACAGATCGTCAGGTCCCAAGTATCATTTGTCTCCATTCACTCCTATCTAACACGCTCATGCACGCTTGCTGGAAGTCCAAGCCCCTCGCCAACAAAACCTCCTTTACCCCCTCTTTCCAACCCTTTCGAGGACGACCCCTACCCCTCTTTCCTTCCCCTATAGATTTATATGCTTTCCATGTCATTCTACTTTGATCCATTCTCTCTAAATGACCAAACCACCTCAACAACCCCTCTTCTGCCCTCTGACTAATGCTTTCATTAACTCCACACCTCCTAATTTCCACACTCCGAATTTTCTGCATAATATTTACACCACACATTACCCTTAGACAGGACATCTCCACTGCCTCCAACCATCTCCTCGCTGCTGCATTTACCACCCAAGCTTTGCATCCATATAAGAGTGTTGGTACTACTATACTTTCATACATTCCCTTCTTTGCCTCCATAGATAACGTTTTTTGACTCCACATATACCTCAACGCACCACTCACCTTTTTTCTCTCATCAATTCTGTGATTAACCTCATCCTTCATAAATCCATCCGCCGACACGTCTACTCCCAAGTATCTGAAAACATTCACTTCTTCCATACTCCTCCTCCCCAATTTGATATTTTGATGTTGGTAGATAAAAAGTTGATGGGTAGGCTTCAGGATGTACATGTTTATAGAGGGGCAACTGATATATCGGATCATTATTTAGTTGTAGCTACAGTTAGAGTAAGAGGTAGATGGGACAAAAGGAAAATGGCAACAACAAGTAAGAGAGAGGTGAAAGTATATAAACTAAGGGAGGAAGAAGTTTGGGTGAGATATAAGCAACTATTGGCAGAAAGGTGGGCTAGTGCAAGTATGAGTAGTGGGGGGGTTGAAGAGGGTTGGAATAGTTTAAAAAATGCAGTATTAGAATGTGGGGTAGAAGTTTGTGGCTATAGGAGGGTGGGTGCAGAAGGAAAGAGGAGTGATTGGTGGAATGATGAAGTAAAGGGTGTGATAAAAGAGGAAAAGTTAACTTATGAGAGGTTTTTACAAAGCAGAAGTGTTATAAGAAGAGCAGAGTATATGGAGAGCAAAAGAAAGGTGATGAGAGTGGTGAGAGAGTGCAAAAGGAGAGCAGATGATAGAGTGGGAGAGACACTGTCAAGAAATTTTGATGAAAATAAGAAAAAATTTTGGAGCGAGTTAAACAAGTTAAGAAAGCCTAGGGAATGAATGGATTTGTCAGTTAAAAACAGAGTAGAGGAGTTAGTAGATGGCGAGATGGAGGTATTGGGTAGGCAGGAATATTTTGAGCAACTTTTAAATGTCGACGAAGAAAGGGAGGCGGTAATTTCATGCACTGGCCAGGGAGGTATACCATCTTGTAGGAGTGAAGAAGAACAGGATGTGAGTGTGGGGGAGGTGCGTGAGGCATTCCGCAGAATGAAAGGGGGTAAAGCAGCTGGAACTGATGGGATCATGACAGAAATGTTAAAAGCAGGGGGGGGGGATATAGTGTTGGATTGGTTGGTATTTTTGTTTAATAAATGTATGAAAGAGGGGAAGGTACCTAGGGATTGGTGGAGAGCATGTATAGTCCCTTTATATAAAGGGAAGGGGGACAAAAGAGATTGTAAAAATTATAGAGGAATATGTTTACTGAGTATACCAGGAAAAGTGTACGGTAGGGTTATAATTGAAAGAATTAGAGGGAAGACAGAATGTAGGATTGCGGATGAGCAAGGAGGTTTCAGAGTGGGTAGGGGATGTGTAGATCAAGTGTTTACATTGAAGCATGTATGTGAACAGTATTTAGATAAAGGTAGAGAAATTTTTACTGCATTTATGGATTTAGAAAAGGCATATGATAGAGTGGATACGGGAGCAATGTGGCAAATGTTGCAAGTACAGTGGAACCTTGACTTATGAGTGTCCCAACTTGCGAGTTTTTTGAGATATGAGCCATCCCTGGGTCGATTTTTTGCTCTGAGTTACGAGCCAGCTCCCCCCTCCCTCTTCTCCCTCAACCCAAAACCTGGGCACCTTGCTTGTTTATCTATGATTTCATGCTTTAATTCCATGGAAATCATTCTCTTTTTCTTCTCAGCAATAATAATATAATATTTTTACAGTCAAGTCACTCAGTAAGTCAGTCAAGTCACTCAGTAAGTCAGCCAAGTCACTCAATAAGTCAGTCAAGTCATTCATTCAGTCAGTCAGGTCACTCAGTAAGTCAGTCAAGTCATTCATTCAGTCAGTCAGGTCACTCAGTAAGTCAGTCATGTCACTCAGTAAGTCAGTCTAGTCATTCAGTAAGTCAGTCTAGTCATTCAGTAAGTCAATCTAGTCACTCAGTCAGTCATTCAGTAAGTCAGCCGGTTATTCAGTCAGTCAGTTACACAACTCATGTTTACCTCTTTTTCTGTGTACAAAGTAACACTTCATTATGGCTACAGGTTATCTCTTGTCTAATATCTTTGTTAATTCTAAGACTTATACCTCTTCATGCCACTTTCAGCGACACTAGTATGGCTACTGGGTGTCATGATTGCTTGGCAGATACAAGATATAGTAATTAAAATATCATAACACAATTGACAAACACAGCTGCCTTGTAGCAGAGAAAGACTGGACACGTATGAATTACGAATGCTGGGATGGTGGGGTGGTGTCGGGGAGTGGTAGGGTATTGCTCCCCGGCTGCTCCACAACAAGGCGGCTGCTTGAGTAAAAGAGATTTTTTTTTTTTTCCTTCCCACAAACTGAACCATGTTAAATTAATATATGATATGTTACATAAAATTATGCAGCAGGCAGTCTACTGTATTATTATTATAATAACAATAGAGCTTGAGTTCCCTAAATTAATAATAATCCTAGGTAGTAGGTTGGTAGACAGCAACCACCCCAGGGAGGTACTACCGTCCTGCCAAGTGAGTGTAAAACGGAAGCCTGTAATTGTTTTACACGATGGCAGGATTGCTGGTGTCTTTTGTCTGTCTCATAAACATGCAAGATTTCAGGTGCGTCTTGCTACTTCTACTTACACTTAGGTCACACTACACATACATGTACAAGCATATATATACACACACCCCTCTGGGTTTTCTTCTATTTTCTTTCTAGTTCTTGTTCTTGTTTATTTCCTCTTATCTCCATGGGGAAGTGGAACAGAATTCTTCCTCCGTAAGCCATGCGTGTTGTAAGAGGCGACTAAAATGCTGGGGGCAAGGGGTTAGTAACCCCTTCTCCTGTATAAATTACTAAATTTAAAAAGAGAAACTTTTGTTTTTCTTTTTGGGCCACCCTGCCTCGGTGGGATACAGCCAGTTTGTTGAAAGAAGAACAGTAATAATAATAATAATAATTATAATATAATACTACTACTAATAATATAATAATAATATTATTATTATAACGATAGAGCTTCAGTTCCCTAAATTAATAATAACAATAATAATGCATAATACGTACGTAATAATAATTCAGATTACTTCTGCTAGTTGGCACAGCTGATAGCACAGCTGGTAAGCAGTAAACATGTTTACATCCCTGTGGGGGCAGTTCTCTCGTGCTTGTTTGCATTTTTTACAGTCATTTTTCCAAATATCTTTTATCTATCCATGGGTCCTAGTGATGTACTGTAGTTAGCCTTAAAAATACTCCATTATCTCTTACAGTAAGAACACGGGAAGATACTGTAGTCAGATTGGGACAGAAATGGCGGACGCTTCTACCGCTGCCTCTGCCACCATATTATGGCCTATTTTATTCATTCTAGAGTATATATCGTGTTTCTGTGCTAATTATATTGTTTATTATGTCATATTAGATGAATTGTGATAGATAAATAAGCCGTATAGTTGATTATAGCATCATATTCAAGTATTTTATCTCGTCTCTCCAGAGTGCAGGAACGAATTAATGGCTTTTCAATTAATTTAAATGAGGAAAATTAATTTGACATACGAGTAAATTGAGTTACGAGCTAGCTCCTTGAATGTATTAAACTTGTAAGTCAAGGTTCCACTGTTTGTGGAATAGGTAGTAAGTTACTAAATGCTGTAAAGAGTTTTTATGAGGATAGTGAGGCTCAGGTTAGGGTGTGTAGAAGAGAAGGAGACTACTTCTCAGTAAAAGTAGGTCTTAGACAGGGATGTGTAATGTCACCATGGTTGTTTAATATATTTATAGATGGGGTTGTAAAAGAAGTAAATGCTAGGGTGTTGGGGAGAGGGGTGGTATTAAATTATGGGGAATCAAATACAAAATTCAGTGCTTATGGGAAATTCTAAAGAAAAGTTGCAAAGGTTAGTGGACAAGTTTGGAGAATGGGTAAATGTAGAAAGTTGAAAGTGAACATAGAAAAGAGTAAGGTGATGAGGGTATCAAATGATTTAGATAAAGAAAAATTGGATATCAAATTGGAGAGGAGGGGTATGGAAGAAGTGAATGTTTTCAGATATTTGGGAGTTGACGTGTCAGCAGATGGATTTACAAAGGATGAGGTTAACCGTAGAAGTAATGAAGGAAAAAAGGTGAGTGGTGCATTGAGGTATATGTGGAGACAAAAAACATTATCTATGGAGGCAAAGAAGGGAATGTATGAAAGTATAGTGGTACCAACACTCTTATATGGGTGTGAAGCTTGGGTTGTAAATGCTGCAGCGAGGATGCGGTTGGAGGCGGTGGAGATGCCCTGTCTCAGGGCAGTGTGTGGTGTAAATATTATGCAGAGAATTTGAAGTGTGGAAATTAGGAGAAGGTGTGGAGTTAATAAAAGTATTAGTCAGAGGGCTGAAGAGGGGTTGTTGAGGTGGTTTGGTCATTTAGAGAGAATGGATCAAAGTAGAATGACATGGAGAGCGTATAAATCTGTAGGGTAAGGAAGGCAGGGTAGGGGTCGTCCTCGAAAAGGTTGGAGGGAGAGGGTAAAGGAGGTTTTGTGGGCGAGGGGCTTGAACTTCCAGCAAGCATGAATGAGTGTGTTAGGTAGTGGTGAATGGAGACGAATGGTATTTGGGACCTGACGACTTGTTGGAGTGTGAGCAGGGTAATATTTAGTGAAGGGTTCAGGGAAACCGGTTATTTTTATATAACCGGACTTGAGTCCTGGAAATGGGAAGTACAATGCCTGCACTTTAACCCTTTCAGGGTCCGTCCCGTAGATCTACGGCTTTACGGTGAGTGTCCAAACCATAGATCTACGCCATGAGCTCAGCTCACTCTGATAAACTGTGAGTGGTACATTTGGGCCTAGATATGAGAGAATACATCTATGTGGTATGTGTGCACCACATAAAACAGATCCTGCAGCACACTGTGTATAATGAGAGAAAAAACTGAAATCATGATTTTTCGATTAAAACAGCGACTTTGCAGTGTTTTTTCGTATGTTTTTTATAGTTGTATTTGCGATTTCTTGGTCTCATTTGATAGAATGGAAGACATATTACAGAAATACAGATGATTTTGATTGGTTTTAGCACTGGAAATGGCTTGAAACTGAGCTCAAAGTAGCGGAAATGTTAAATTTTTGCCGATATTCAAGAGTAAACAAACGACCTCACACATCTAATACACGTCAGGTGGTGGGTCTAATATACATTCACAAATATGGTGATGATATTTATACAATTATTACAGTATTGCATAACAGTAAATCTTCTATTTTTTGGTGTGAATAAAAATTCATTATGTGAATAAAAAATCAAAATGGAATTTATTTGTAAAGCCTCAAAATGTAACTAATGAACAGAGGAAATGTTAGTTTAGTTCCAGGAATACCTACATTGTTTATTCTGGAGCCTATTTTGAAATTGGAATATTTTGAACTTTGTGTTAAATTGGCCAAATTAACAATTTCCGATCACTTTATTTTGTAGTTGAAACAGTTGATTTGGCGATTTCTTGTGCTCAGTCGATAGAATAGAAGTAATACTAGTGAAATAGCTAAGAATTTGGTTAATTGGAATAATGTAATTGGCCTAAAATGGGAGTCAAAGTCGGCAAAATCGCCGACTCATAAATATCGCTGACACATCAAAATTCGCGAGAGCATAATTTCGTAAATTTTCCACCAAATTTCGTACTTTTTGTTTTATTACCTTCACGAAAAGATTCTCTACGACTTCATAAGAAAAAATAACAAATTTTTTTTTTGAAAATTCTTGGACACTGGTGCGTGACTTCAGATTTTGGCCTTGGACCCTGAAAGGGTTAAAGGAGGGGTTTGGGATATTTGCAGTTTGGAGGGATATGTTGTATATCTTTATACGTACAGTGGACCCCCGACTTACGATATTAATCCGTTCCAGAGAGCACATCGTAAGACGAAATTATCGTAAGTTGAATTAATTTTCCCCATAAGAAATAATGGAAATCAAATTAATCTGTTCAAGACGCCCAAAAGTATGAAAAAAAAAATTACCACATGAAATATACTTTTTCCTACACACAAATAGAAGGATACATGCACAATATATATTATGTAATGAAGAATAAGTGACACTTACCTTTGTTGAAGATGTGGTGATGAGTGATGGGATGGGAGGAGGGGAGATGATGAAGGTCTATTATTTTTTGGAAGGGAAATCCCCTTCCATAAGGACTTTAGGTAGCAAGTCCTTTTCCAGGGTTACTCTCCTTCTTTTAATGCCACTGGGAACAACTTGACAGTCACTGGACCTCTGTTGCACCAAAAATCTGTCCATAGAGCTCTGTACCTCACGTTCCTTTAAGATTTTTCTAAAGTGGTTCACAACATTGTCATTGTAAAAGTCACCAGCACGGCTTGCAATAGCTGTGTCAGGGTGATTTTCTTCCATAAAGGTTTGCACCTTTGTCCACATTGTACACATTTCCTTAATTGTTGAAGAAGGCAACTTCCTTGATTTCTCTCTCCCTTCCTCTGAAGCAATTTCCTCAGTTGTGGCCTCTTGCTGTTGCAGATGCTCTTGCAGCTCATCAGTGGTTAGTTCTTCATCATTGTCCTCCACCAACTCTTCCACATCCTTGCCACTAACCTCCAACCCCAAGGACTTCCCCAATGCCACAGTAAATTCCACAACTTGCATAGGCTCCTCAGGGTTAACCCCAACCCCTTCAAAATCCCTCTGTTCTGCACATTCTGGCCACAATTTCCTCCAAGCAGAGTTCAAGGTCATGTTAGTCACTCCCTCCCAAGCCTTACCTATAAGGTTTATGCAATTGAGGATATTAAAGTGATCTTTCCAAAACTCTTAGGGTCAGTCAAGTGTCTGAGGTCACTTCAAAGCACTTTTCAAACATTGCTTTGGTGTACAGTTTTTTTGAAATTTGAAATGACCTGCTGGTCCATGGGCTGGAGGAGAGGAGTGGTATTAGGAGGCAAAAACTAAACTTTTATGAAGCTCAACTCCCCCGAAATTCACTCTGCCAAGTCTGAAGGATGATCAGGAGCATTGTCTAATACCAGGAGGCACTTGAGGTCCAATTTATTTTCCAGGAGGTAATTTTTCCCAGTGGGGCCAAACACATGGTAAAACCAGTCGTAGAAAATGTCTCTAGTGACCCATGCATTACTGTTTGCCCTCCACATAACACACAGATTAGCCTTGATGACATTGTTTTTCCTGAACGCTCTGGGAGTTTCAGAGTGATACACGAGTAGAGGCTTCACTTTACAATCCCCACTAGCATTACACGAGTAGAGGCTTCACTTTACAATCCCCACTAGCATTACTACACAACACTAAAGTAACCCTGTCCTTCATAGGCTTGTGTCCTGGGAGTGCTTTTTCTTCCTGTGTAATGTAGGTCCTGTTTGGCATTTTATTCCAGAACAGCCCTATTTCGTCACAATTAAACACTTGTTGGGGTTGCAGTCCTTCAGCCTCTACGTACCCCTGGAATTCCTGCACATATTTTTCAGCCGCTTTTTTGTCCGAACTGGCAGCCTCACCATGCCTTATCACACTGTGTATGCCACTACGATTCTTAAATCTCTCAAACCAACCTTTGCTGGCCTTAAATTCACTTACATCACTAGTTGCAGGCATTTTTTAATTAAATTGTCATGCAGCTGGCTTGCCTTTTCACATATGATTGCTTGAGAGATGCTATCTCCTGATATCTGTTTTTCGTTTATCCACACCAGTAACATTCTCTCAACATCTTCGTGTACTTGCGATCTGTGTTTCGTAAAGATACTTGCACCTTTTGCAACAACAGCTTCCTTGGTTGCCTTTTTTGTTGGTCAGGATAGTAGCGATGGTTGACTGGGGTTTGTTGTACAACCTGGCCAGCTCGGAGCCACTCACTCCACTTTCAAACTTATTATCTCCTTCATTTCAACTGTAATTTTCACCCTTTTTACCACAGAGTTGGCACTAGAAGCTTTCTTTGGGCCTATGGTGGGTTATTTAGCAGTTACAAGCACTAAAAACACTGGAATAATACAAAATGTTCCAAATGTATGCATGGAAGCGACTGCACTGGCTTGTAAACATTGGCACACTAACTGAAGGCAGGGCAGCTGAGGCGCGCTCTGGCCAGATGGATGTGTGGACGCGTACAGGACGAATGATGTAAGTCAAGTTTTTCAACGTAGGTTGGGGTAAAATTTTTACACTCACAAGCATCGTAAGTCGGTTTTATCGTAGGTTGAGGCCATCGTAAGTTGGGGGTCCACTGTATATGCTTCTAAACTGTTGTGTTCTGGGCACCTCTGCAAAAACAGTGATTATGTATGAGTGAGGTGAAAATGTTGAATTGATGATGCAAGTATTTTCTTTTGGGGGATTTTCTTTCTTTTTGGATCACCCTGCCTCAGTGGGAGATGGCTGGCTTGTTAAAAAAAAAAAATAAAAAAAAAGAGATAGGCTGTAGACAGGGATGCATGATGTCACCATGATTGTTCAATATATTTATAAATGGGGTTGAAAGAAAAGTGAATGCTCAGGTGTTGGCAAGAGGCGTAGAATTAAGAGATAAAGAATTTAACATGAATTGAAAGTTGTCACAGATGCTTTGCATTGATAACATTGTGCTTTTGGGAGATTCTGAAGAGAAGTTGCAGAGGTTGGTGGACAAGTTTGAAAGGGTATGAAAAAGAAAGAAAATGTAACATAGGAAAGAGCAAGGTCATGAGAATAAAACAAAAATTTAGGTAATGAAAGATTGGATATCAGATTGGAGGGAGGGAGTATGGAGGAAGTGAATGTTTTCAGATATTTGAGAGTGGACTTGTCAGCAGATGGGTCTATGAAAGATGAAGTGAATCACAGAATTAATGTGGGGAAAAGGGTGAGTGGTGCACTGAGGAGTCTGTGGAGACAACATTATTCATGAAAACAAAAAGGGGAATATATGAGAGTGTAGTGGTACCAACTGTCTTATATGGGTGTGAAGCATGGGTGGTTAATGTGGTAACAAGGAGAAAGCTGGAGGCAGTGGAGATGGCATGTCTAAGGGCAATGTGAGGTGTGAATATAATAGAGAGAATCTACACCTTGGAGATTAGGAGTAGTGCAGGGTTTCTTAAAGTATTATCCAGGGAGCAGAGGAAGGGTTATTGAGGTATTTGAACATTTAAAGAGGATGGATCAAAATAGAATGACTTGAAGGGCATATAAATATGTAGTGGAAGGAAGGCGGGGTAGGGGTATGACTTTGTAAATGGTCCAAGTCGGACTGAAACGTCGTCGTAAGCTTCACTCTTTTATGTGTGGGTTATTTGTGTATCAACCTAAGAAAGGTTGGAGGGAGAGGGTAAAGGAGGTTTTGTGTGCGAGGGGTCTGGACTTCCAGCAAGCGTGGATGAACGTATTAGAGAGGAGCGACTGGAGACAAATGGTTTTTTGACTTGACCTGCTGTTGGAGTGTGAGCAGCGTAACATTTATGAAGAGAGTCTGGGAAACCAGTTAGCCGGACTTGAGCCCTGGAGGAGGAAAATATAAGTTGTCTTTACATTGGTACAGTAGAATAAATAACAGCAACACTCCCATTCTCATGCAGCACACCATTTTTAGAGTGAAAGATGCTACGAGTGAAGGCATATGAAAGGAATATTTTTCTACAGTTACCCTTGAGTAAAACTATATTGTACACAGCTTCTCTAGTGTTGAACTAGAGAAAACCTAATACTTGCTGTCACTGCTACATGCCACCTGGCTACCACGTCTCATTTTTATGTCAGTTCTACAGTGGTTGTATGTACAGCTTCTCCTCACTTAACAACAGAGTTCCATTCCTAATATCACATCGATAAGTGAATTCATCACTAAACGAGGAGCATACTATAATGGTAGTGGGTTTATGTCAACCATCTTTGATATGGCACCATTTATAACATTTTTAGTATATTTTTAAATGCTTATACAGTAGTTTACTGTATATTGTAATAAACAGAATAGAGAAAATCAGCTCTAATATACATTATTTAGGTATGCATACTGGTCAGAGAGCCCGTCATAAGTCTGAGTCGTTGGTTAAAGAGTACGTCACTAAGTGAGGAGAGGCTGTATTATGTTTATATAATATGCAGTGTGTTTCTTGTATAATTTCAAAAAAATATCGTAAATGGATTAATGAAAATATCTATTTTAACATAATATACAACATTTAAAGCACCCCCGAGCAGTTATTATTATTATTATTATTATACAGTGGACCCCCAGTATTCGATGGCATCGGTATTCGATAAATCCGATATTCAATGTATTATATCGCAAAAATTTTGCCTCGGTATCCGATCGAAAACCCGGTATTCGATGCGATTCGTACGAGACGTGTCCACATGTGGCCTGAACTGCCCCGTGTGTGCCAGTGTTTACAAGCCACCCAGTGTGCGCGCATCTAAGGATACATTCGGTACATTCCACATTATCACTGTTTTTGGTGCTTGTTTCTGCAAAATAAGTCACCATGGGCCCCAAGAAAGCTTCTAGTGCCAACCCTTCGAGAAAAAAGGTGCTAATGACTATTGAAATAAAGAAAGAGATACAGTGGACCCCCGCATAGCGACTTTAATCCGTGCAAGAGGGCTCTTTGTTATGCGAAATGATCGGTATGCGAATGAATTTTCCCCATAAGAAATAATGGAAATCAAATTAATCCGTGCAAGACACCCAAAAGTATGAAAAAAAAAAAAATTTTACCACATGAAATGTTAATTTTAATACACACAAACTGAAAAAGGCATGCACAATTACATGACACTTACTTTTATTGAAGATCTGGTGATGATTGATGGGATGGGAGGAGAGGAGAGAGAGTGTTAGTGTTTAGAAGGGGAATCCCCTTCCATTAAGACTTGAGGTGTCGAGTCCTTTTCTGGGGTTACTTCCCTTCTTCTTTTAATGCCACTAGGACCAGCTTCAGAGTCACTGGACTTCTTTCGCACAACATATCTGTACATAGTGGCCTGTACCTCTCGTTCCTTTATGACTTCCCTAAAGTGTTTCACAACATTGTCAGTGTACAGGTTGCCAACACGGCTTGCAATAGCTGTGTGAGGGTGATTTTCATCCATGAAGGTTTGCACTTCAAGCCACTTTGCACAGATTTCCTTAATCTTTGTAGTAGGCAACTTCTTCAATTTCTCTCTCCCCTCCTCTGAACCAGTTTCCTCAGGTCTGGCCTCTTGCTGTTGAAGTTGATCTATCAGCTCATCAGTGATTAGTTCTTCATTGTCCTCCTCCACCAACTCTTCCACATCCTCCCCACTAACCTCCAACCCCAAGGACTTTCCCAATGCCACAATGGATTCCTCAACTGGCATAATCCTCTCAGGGTTAGCCTCAAACCCTTCAAAATCCCTTTTGTCTACACATTCTGGCCACAGTTTCTTCCAAGCAGAGTTCAAGGTCTTCTTAGTCACTCCCTCCCAAGCCTTACCTATAAGGTTTACACAATTGAGGATATTAAAGTGCTCTCTCCAAAACTCTCTTAGAGTCAGTTGAGTTTCTGAGGTCACTACAAAGCACCTTTCAAACAGAGCTTTTGTGTACAGTTTTTTGAAGTTTGCAATAACCTGCTGGTCCATGGGCTGCAGGAGAGGAGTGGTATTAGGAGGCAAAAACTTCACCTTAATGAATTTCATGTCCCCATAAAGTCGCTCAGCCACGTCTGTAGGATGACCAGGGGCATTGTCTAACACCAGGAGGCACTTAAGTTCTAATTTCTTTTCAGTTAGGTAATCTTTCACATTGGGGGCAAATGCATGGTGTAACCAGTCATAGAAAAAGTCCCTAGTGACCCATGCCTTACTGTTTGCCCTCCACAGCACACACAAATTCTCCTTGAGGACATTCTTTTGCCTGAACGGTCTGGGAGTTTCAGAGTGATACACTAATAAAGGCTTCACTTTGCAATCACCAGTAGCATTGGAACACATCAACAAAGTAAGCCTGTCTTTCATAGGCTTATGTCCTGAGAGTGCCATTTCCTCCTGAGTAATGTAGGTCCTGCTTGGCATTTTCTTCCAAAACAGGCCTGTTTCATCACAATTAAACACTTGTTCAGGTTTCAGTCCTTCACTGTCTATGTACTCCTTGAATTCCTGGACATATTTTTCAGCCGCTTTGTGGTCCGAACTGGCAGCCTCACCATGCCTTATCACACTATGTATGCCACTACGCTTCTTAAATCTCTCAAACCAACCTTTGCTGGCCTTAAATTCACTCACATCATCACTAGTTGCAGGCATTTTTTTAATTAAATCCTCATGCAACTTCCTAGCCTTTTCGCTTATGATCGCTTGAGAAACGCTATCTCCTGCTTGCTGTTTTTCATTTATCCACACCAATAAGAGTCTCTCGACATCTTCCATCACTTGCGATCTCTGTTTCGAAAACACAGTTAAACCTTTGGCAAGAACAGCTTCCTTGATTGCCTTTCTGTTGCCCACAATAGTAGCGATGGTTGATTTGGGTTTCTTGTACAACCTGGCCAGGTCGGCGACACGCACTCCACTTTCATACTTATCAATGATCTCTTTCTTCATCTCTATTGTAATTCTCATCCTTATTGCTGTAGGGTTGGCACTAGAAGCTTTCTTGGGGCCCATGGTCACTTATTTGGCAGATAAAATCACCAAAAACACTGTAATAATACGAAATGTTCCGATTGTATGCTTGGATGTTACCGCGGAGGCAGGCTGGTAAACAATGCCACCAGCGGCACATGTGAGGCTGGCTAAGGGCGCACATTGGACGCGTCTCGGACGAAGAGCGGTGAGCGGGTTTTTGAGCGGTATGCGAGGCAAAATTTTTGCGATAAAAGCGAGCGGTATGCGGATTGTACGTTATGTGATGGCGACGGTATGCGGGGGTCCACTGTAATTGCAAAGTATGAAAGTGGAGTGCGTGTGTCGGAGCTGGTCAGGTTGTACAGTAAACCCCAATCAACCATCTCTACTACAGTGACCAGGAAAACGGCAATCAAGGAAGCTGTTTTTGCAAAAGATGCAACTGTGATTACGAAACAGCGACCGCAAGTGCTAGAAAATGTTGAGAGACTGTTATTGGTGTGGATAAATGAAAAACAGATAGCAAGAGATAGCATCTCAAGCGATCATTTGTGAAAAGGCTAGGCAGTTGCATGACGATTTGGTAAAGAAATTGCCTGCAATTAGTGCTGATGTGAGTGAATTTAAGGCCAGCAAAGGTTGGTTTGAAAGATTTAAGAATTGTAGTGGCATACATAGTGTGATTAGGCATGGTGAGGCTGCCAGTTTGGACCAAAATGCAGCTGAAAAATATGTGAGGGAATTCAAGGATTACACAGATAGTGAAGAATTTAAACCTGAACAAGTGTTTAAATGTGACAAAACAGTCCTGTTTTGGAAGAAAATGCCAAGCAGGACCTACATTACTCAGGAGGAAAAGGCACTCCCTGTCTATGAAAAACAGGCTTACTCTGTAGATGTGTGCCAATGCTAGTGGTGATTGCAAAGTGAAGCCTTTATTGGTGTATCACTCTGAAACTCCCAGAGTGTTCAGGAAAAACAATGTCCTCAAGGCTAATTTGTGTGTGCTGTGGAGGGCAAACAGTAAGGCATGGGTCACTAGGGACTTTTTCTATGACTGGTTACACCATGCATTTGCCCCCACTGTGAAAAATTACCTAATTGAAAAGAAATTAGACCTTAAGTGCCTCCTGGTATTAGACAATGCTCCTGGTCATCCTACATACTTAGCAGAGTGACTTTCTGGGGACATGAGCTTCATTAAGGTCAAGTTTTTGCCTCCTAATACCACTCCTCTCCTGCAGCCCATGGACCAGCAGGTCATTTCCAACTTCAAGAAACTGTACACAAAAGCTATGCTTCAAAAGTGCTTTGTAGTGACCACAGAAACTCAACTGACTAAAAGAGTTTTGGAAGGATGACTTTAATATCCTCAATTGTATAAACCTTATAGGTATGGCTTGGGAGAGAGTGACTAAGAGGACCTTGAACTCTGCTTGGAAAAAACTGTGGCCAGAATGTGTAGACAAAAGGGATTTTGAAGGGTTTGAGGCTAACCCTGAGAAGCCTATGCCAGTTGAGGAATCCATTGTGGCATTGTGGAAGTCCTTGGGGTTGGAGGTTAGTGGGGAGGATGTGGAAGAGTTGGTGGAGGAGGACAATGAAAAACTAACCACTGATGAGCTGCTAGATCATCTTCAACAGCAAGAGGCCAGACCTGAGGAAACGGCTTCGGAGGAGGGGATAGAGAAATTGAAGAAGTTGCCTACTTCAAAGATTAAGGAAATGTGTGCAATGTGGCTTAAAGTGCAAACCTTTTTTGATGACAGTCACCCTAACACAGCTATTGCAAGCCGTGCTGGTGACTATTACACTGACAATGTTGTGAAACACTTTAGGAATGTCATAAAGGAACGGGGGGTACAGGCCACTATGGACAGATATGTTGTGCAACAGAAGTCCAGTGACTCTCAAGCTGGTCCTAGTGGCTTTAAAAGAAGAAGAGAAGTAACCCCGGAAAAGGACCTGCTACCTCAAGTCTTAATGGAAGGGGATTCCCCTTCTAAACACTAACACCTCTCCCCTCCTCCCATCCCATCAATCATCACCAGATCTTCATTAAAGGTAAGTGTCAATTATTCTATTGTTATTATTGTTACATGTATTGTAATTATTCTATTGCAATAAACTTAATATTTCATGTGGTAAAAATTTTTTTTTCATATTTTCGGGTGTCTTGCAAGGATTAATTTGATTTCCATTAATTCTTATGAGGAAAATTGATTTGCTTTTCTATATTTTCGGTATTCGATGAGCTCTCAGGAACGGATTAATATCGAATACTGGGGGTCCACTGTAATTACACCTTCAACACTATTGACACACTCTTAGTGATTTTAATGTGTGCCTGCATACCAGCACAGTGTGTGAATGCTAAAACTATGCATACACATAAGTATAATTATCAGAGTGTATATAATATATGCAATAACTTTAAAACACTTGAAATTCTGGAAAATTTCCAGACATAATCGAGAGACATGGAGCTTATGGAGGATGTAACTAGACAGAGTTGCATGTGGACGCTGTAATAGCGAATCAGAGAGCCATATAAATGAAATTTTGGTCATAATTTGAAATGTCCACATTAACAAATTGTGGTAAAGCGGAGCACCATAAAATGGGGCACTACTGTAATGAGTGTTCTGTATGTGCATTTTACTTTTTTTATGTTCTCTTGCTAACTTAATATATGATAATGTAAAAATGTTGTTAGGCATTTATATGCATTTAAAAGTGAGAAAAGGGTGATTCACTTTTTGGCGATTTTTACTTTACAGTGGTAGCCTGAAACCTAACCTGCCTTTTAAGTGGGGCCATCCTGTATTTTAAATCAAACACAAGGTTGGAGGTTTGCTTTTCCCATCATGTGCTGCATAGGGCAAGATTTATTTTATGCTGTACACATTCACTGTACTGACCAATTCTCTCGTGTCTAGGCCAAAATTTACTGCTCACATCATATTTTAGGGCATTGCTCTTAAAATGTAGATTTAAGCAAGAGATAATGAAAGAGTTAAAGGAATTATTTTGCCATGAGCAGCAGCTTCAGTCCTGCAGAAGTCGCTTGTGGCAAAATGTTTCTTTAAATAAATGTCATATTGTACCTTTGTATATGGGTGCAATTTCCACATCATGTTGGTATCTCCATACCCTGTGCAACCAACTTTTCTTTTATTCTTTACAGCTTCGGATGAGATGGAGGGAGGTTTTACAGAAATATCGATGGACGGTAGACTATAATGACTGTCATGAGGTTAAGAAGAAATGTGAATATTTTGATGAGATGAATGAGCTCTTTGGTATGTGAAGTATTTTTGTGTAATAACTTTGTTTTACTAAAAGAGTCGAGCAGTGCTTATGGTGTTCCACTTTCATTATTGAATTTGTCATATATTGTATTCAATTTTCAATAGTTTAGCATTCACTATTTCTTTGGATGGCATTCCAGCTATCTACCACTGTGTATTCTAGTGTCCTTTCCTTATTGTTTTTAAAACTGTAGCCTCTTGCATGCTATGTTAATGGTGCTAAGATATATCCCTTATATATCTTCTGGTATCATTTTATAATCTTATAAGAGGTTATCATGACTTCTCTCTCTCTCTCTCTTCTTTTTTTTTTTTTTTTTAACCCCCCTCAACTTAGATTTCTTGTACAGCATATGGGTCCAGGAATCATCTTTCCCATGCCCTGGTCCTAGACCAGGCATCCCTTGTTAACATCCTGATGAATCAGGGTGTTGGTGCTCACTCAGTGTATACCTGGAGTATACCTGGAGAGGGTTCTGGGGGTCAATGCCCCTGCTTCCCAGTCTGTGACCTGGCCTTATGGTGGATCAGTGCCTGATCAACCAGGCTGTTATTGTTAGCCACACACAATACGAGGTACGAACCACAGCTTGGCTGTTCAGGCACCGACTTTAGGTGCCTGTCCAGTGCCTGCTTGAAGACAGCCAGGGGTCTATTGGTAATCCCCCTTATGTATGCTTGGAGGCAGTTGAACAGCCTTGGGCCCCTGACACTTATTGTGTTGTCACTTATCATGCTAGTGGCACCCCTGCTTTTCATTGGGGGGGATATTGCATCATCTGCTAAGTCTTTTACTTTTATAGGGAGTGATTTTCATGTGCAAGTTTGGTACTAATCCCTCTAGGATTTTCCAAGTGTATATAATAATGTATCTCTCTTGCCTGCATTCTAGGGAGTACAGGTTGAGGAACTTCATGAGTTCCCAGTAATTGAGATGTTTTATTGCAGTTATGTGTGCCATGAAGGTTCTCTGTACATTTTCTAGGTCAGCAGTTTCACCTGCCTTGAAAGGTGCTGTTAGTGTGCAGCAATATTCCAGCCTAGATTGAATAAGCGACCTGAAGAGTGTCATCGTATGCTTGGCATCCCTAGTTTTGAAGGTTCTCATTATCCATCCTGTCATTTTTCTAGCAGATGCGATTGATACAGTGTTATGGTCTTTGAGGGTGAGATCCTCTGACATGATCATTCCCAGGTCTTTTACATTTGTTTTTTGCTCTATTGTGTGATTGGAATTTGTTTTATACTCCAGTATAGTTTTAATTTTCTCACATTTTCCTTGTCGGAGTACAGTGGAACCCCGGGTTCCGTCCGGTGCAGACATCATACAATTCGGATTTTGACCACTTTTATGGGCGAAATTTTACCCTGGGTTTCATACCTCTACTCGGAAATTGTCCATATCAGATGAATCTGCCTGCCTGGGATGCGGCCGTTCACACGTATGTGACTGTCTGTCTCTGTCACTTGTTCAACGAACAATACTCCACGCGTTCATCTGAAACATTGGTGGTAGAGGGTGGTAGTGGTTGTGATGGTGGTAGAGGGTGGTAGTGGTTGTGATGGTGGTAGAGGATGGTAGTGATGGTGGTAGAGGGTGGTAGTGATGGCAAACAATCAAATATGTTGAGAAGTTGTTGTTGGTGTGGATCAATGAAAAACAGTTAGTGGGAGATAGTGTTGTGGAGGTGATAATTTGCGAAAAGGCAAGGCAGTTGCATGTGGATCTTGTAAAGAATATGCCAACAAGAGTCTTCAATAAAGGTAAAAGTGATTTAAATGTTCATTTATCCATTAAAATTAGTGGTTTATATTTATTTCTCATTGTTTTCTGTATGTAAAACTATAGTTATTCTCTATAAAATGTATTTTTTGTTAATATTTTTGGGTGTATGGAACAGATGAATTGGATTCACATTATTTCTCATGTGAAATATTACTTCGATTTTCGTCCATTTCTGGTTTCAATCAACCTTCTGGAATGGATTAAAGACGAAAACCTGGATTCCACTGTAGTTGAAATTTCTCATCATTGAACTTCATATTGTTTTCTGCGACCCATTTAAAGATTTGGTTGATGTCCGCCTGGAGTCTTGCAGTGTCTTCAATGGAGGACACTGTCATGCAAATTCGGGTATCATCTGCAAAGGAAGACATGGTTCTGTGGCTTATATCCCTGTCTGTGTCAGATATGAGGATGAGGAGCAAGATGGGAGCGAGTCCTGTGCCTTGTGGAACAGAGCTTTTCACCGTGTAGTTTGACATAAGTACCACAGACCAACTGATCAGGAACTTGCTTCAAAAACTTGTCAGGTTTCTTCTTAACCCTTTTACTATTTTGTCCGTAGATCTACAGTATTGATTGCTTATATAGATCTATCACAAATTATAGCAGATTCAAATTTGGCATGAGGGGCTTGATAGGCCTAACAGTGAGAGAACAGGTCTTTGTTGTTAGTGTGCGCAGTATACAAAAAAAATTGGGTCTCCACAGTGCATTACAGGAATGGCATCTTAATGTACTCTTGTTCATCATATTGCACAGGTCCAAAGGCCTTGCTACCAGGTGACCTCAATGGGTATTGTTTTTCCAGCGACAGCTGTAACAATGAGGATTACAGAACCAAGGACGAATTCTTTAGCTTTGAATGTTTAGTAATGGAAACTGATACACGAGATGCTGGAAATAGCACTGAAAACCCCAGTGACCTAAAACCATCTATCTGGGGTTGGTTCGTCTAGAATGTGCCCACCACACCTTAACCAAAAGCTCATAGTCTCCCATGGCTTGGGAACATATGAGTATAGTGATGTGGACTTTGATTTCCTAGCAATCAATAATCAGTCCAGTGATAGTAATGAAAATTATTCGCCTATGAAGCAACAATAAATACAGTACCACACATGGTGTGGTAGTGTGCCCATTGTTTTCCCATGGGGACGTAGTACATCCTGGAGCCCGTTTGGACAGTTAGGGAGTTGAAGCAAATAACATGCTGGAGATCAAACTCAAGTTATTTAGCCAGCTTCCTGGGAAGCTACCTAAATTCTCAATGCCTTAGTCCACTTAAGGAATTATGCAGGCGCAGAATTAGCTGTCTGGGAACAATTTATGCATCAGCAATTTCTTTGCTCATTTCTCTGCTATTTCACTAGTAAGCCTTCCATTCTATTGACTGAGCACAAAAAGCCCACCATTCGACTATCAGAGCTCACCTATAAAATGCATAAAAGTTGGTAATTTGGCCAATTTTATACATAACTCAAAAAATTCCTGTTTAAAAATAAGAGTCTACAATAAACATTGTAGACATTCTAGGTAATAAAGCTGTATTTTTCCTCTGTTCATTAATCTTATCCTCAGGACTCCCCCATATTAAACTTGCCCTCTGTTTTGAATTCGTCATCACAAAAAATTGAGGATTCACCCTGTTTCTCAGAGTATAAAATATAACCGGGAATGATGCCTTAACTGTCTTCAGGAAAATTGTCAAAAATCAAATAATTCCACTACATTGAGGCTGATTTCAAGCTACTTTTGGTCCTGAAACCAACCAAATTATCTCTATTTCAGTAGTAAGTATTTGTCTTAAATTTTAGCAAATGTTATGAGAAACATCCAATAAAACCAGGAAAAACATCCCAGAAAACACCTACATGACACTATTTTAAACCAGACATGGTCAGTTTTGCTTTTTCCCATCATACACCACTTGGGTGTATGATGGGAAAAGCACAGACCCATTCTCTCATGCCTAGGCCAAAATTTACTGTTCACAACTTACCTGAATGAGCTGAGCTCAAGATGTAGATTGACATCAGTGACCCTGGCATCACTGATGTAGATCTGTTGATGAGATAGTGAAATGGTTAAAATGACGGGCTTTTGTGAACGTGTTAGATGGAAGTGAGTGGTGGCAAGTGATTTTTTATGATTTGACATTCTGTTGGAACATGAGCAAAGTAATATTATGATAGGATTCAGGGGAAACTGATTAGCTGGACTTGAGTCCTGGAGGTAGGAATTATGGCGCCTACACTCTATAGAAGGAGTGAGGACGTTGCAGTTCAGAGGATCATCTGTGCTGTGGTGTCAGCTCGCTTCTGGCAAAACAAAGCAGCACTTGAATGAATGATGGTGAAAATGTTTCTTCTGGGTTGCCCTTCCTTGGTGGGAAATGGTCTTTGATATACCTTTGATGAGTTTTGAGTCTGGTGCTTGCTTGGTCAGCCAGGCTATTGCTGCTGGTGGCCCACAACCCCACATATCTGTCACAGCCTGGTTGATCTGGCTGTATGGTAAAAAAAAAATTGCTATGTAAGTAAAATGGTAACCTCTATGTGAAATTTCATATTTTCCAGTCTTTGGTTAAATTTTGAGCACATAAATCACACATCCTCGTGCATTTAATACATAAATGTTGACGTAAGTAGAATCTCCTAAACTTTTGATATTGTTTGTTGCAGGTGACTGGGATAAAGATGCCACTCATAGTCTTCTTAAACAGATGCATCGTGTTAAACTAGAAAACCAAAAAAATAAAATCATCAGAATTGGATACAGTGGATGGGAGAAAATAACAGAAAATTTAAACAGTGAGGGACACAGGTTTGTTGATATCTAATTAACTACATGTATCTCCTATTTTTTTTTAAATCTGTACTGAACTGTGGGCTTTGCATATTTATACATGTCATTCACATGGGATTCAATCTCAGTTGCAAAATCCTATAACTGTCATCTTGCCAATTAAGTCATGATTGAGGAGAATTTTCTAATCTGAATCTAACTGATATACAGAAGCTGGTAATGGTCTCAACTGTTGCCTTTATGATAATAACAGCTATTGCATCTGACATATATCACCTTCTTCCTAATGCACTGTACATAAATTTTAAATGGAATGAACCATTTTAAACAAGATTGAGGTGTTATTCTGAAGTTCAGATAATGTGACCCAACTCTTCAACCCAACAACTCAGATAGGGGCCATGCACAGGCAATCATGTTAGACCTCTTGTGAGGCTTTGGATAATGTTAATGAGGTTCAGGCTAGTACATTGATTCTTTTTCCTGCCTCTTGCCTGAAGGATGGTGTAGAGATTTTCAAACAAAGTGAAGAATACAACATTCTAAAAGTGATAATATATTTTAGATTCACCATAAATATGGTTGAGGGAAGATGGCGAAATATGGTGACCATGTATAAGACGACAGTAGACTACAACTTCATACCAAATGTTGAACCACGTTCTATGGCCTACAGAAAAGATCTTGAGGAGCTAGTGAAGTATGTCCCTCAGCGCCGCCAGTACTATGAGAAGCACAAAGGACGATCTGTCAAAATGGGTAAGAGGTTATTTATTCATAAAAACATTAAATGTATTTGGTATAATAAATATTCATAATATGTATAGTAAACCCTTGATATAACAAAATTTAAAAATTTAAGTTAAAGGTTAACCCTTTCAGGGTCCAAGGCCCAAATCTGGAGTCACGCACCAGTGTCCAAGAATTTTCAAAAAAAAAATTTGTTATTTTTTCTTATGAAATCGTAGAGAATCTTTTTGTGAAGGTAATAAAACAAAAAGTACGAAATTTGGTGGAAAATTGATGAAATTATGCTCTCACAAATTTTGATGTGTCAGTGATATTTACGAATCGGCGATTTTGCCGACTTTGACTCCCATTTTAGGCCAATTACATTATTCCAATCAACCAAATTCTTAGCTATTTCACTAGTATTACTTCTATTCTATCGATTGAGCACAAGAAATCGCCAAGTCAACTGTTTCAACTACAAAATAAAGTGATCGGAAATTGTTAATTTGGCCAATTTAACACAAAGTTCAAAATATTCCAATTTCAAAATAGGGTCCAGAATGAACAATGTAGGCATTCCTGGCACTAAACTAACATTTCCTCTGTTCATTAGTTATGTTTTGAGGCTTTACAAATAAATTCCATTTTGATTTTTTATTCACATAATGAATTTTTATTCACACCAAAAAATAGAAGATTTACTGTTATGCAATACTGTAATAATTGTATAAATATCATCACCATATTTGTGAATGTATATTAGACCACCAGCTGACGTGTATTAGACGTGTGAGGTCGTTTGTTTACTCTTGAATATCGGCAAAAATTTAACATTTCCGCTACTTTGAGCTCAGTTTCAAGCCATTTCCAGTGCTAAAACCAATCAAAATAATCTCTATTTCTGTAATATGTCTTCCATTCTATCAAATGAGACCAAGAAATCGCAAATACAACTATAAAAAGCATACGAAAAAGCACTGCAAAGTTGCTGTTTTAATCGAAAAATCATGATTTCATTTTTTTTCTCTCATTATACACAGTGTGCTGCAGGATCTGTTTTATGTGGTGCACACATACCACATAGATGTATTCTCTCATATCTAGGCCCAAATGTACCACTCACAGTTTATCAGAGTGAGCTGAGCTCATGGCGTAGATCTACGGTTTGGACCCTGAACGTAAAGCCGTAGATCTACGGGACGGACCCTGAAAGGGTTAAATACAATCACCTTTGCCATACCATCAAAATTTCACTATGGTATTATAAATATGCTGTTCTGTATGGGTTTCCCTCACTTTGTGTGAATTCATTTATATGCAGCAACCCTGTTTGTCTTAGGAATTTCCTTAATGCAGTAAAAAATTCACTCTTATACAATTGGAGGGGGTGGTTGCTATGCACGTTTTGTTCAAACAATCACACAAGCCCAGCATCACTTTATTGTTAAAACAATATCTCTAAATCACTCTAAACTTACTTATCTTAACATTTATAAGAAAGATAGAGTAGAGAGAAAACAGATTTGTGTGGAAAATCCAGCAAGCCTTTCCTGAAGGAAATTCTATAGTTGGTTTTCAATTTATATGTCTTGCAACAAGTCAAAAGAAAATGAATATGCAGCCAGAAGAAGTTAGGTTACTCTGACAAAAAAAAAAAAAACTTTCTTATTCTTTCTTTCTTTCAACACACCGGCCATATCCCACCGAGGCAGGGTGTCCCAAAAGGAAAAACGAAAGTTTCTCCTTTTACATTTAGTAATATATACAGGAGAAGAGGTTACTAGCCCCTTGCTCCTGGCATTTTAGTCGCCTCTTACAACACACATGGCTTACGGAGGAAGAATTCTGTACCACTTCCCCATGGAGATAAGAGGAAATAAACAAGAATAAGAACTAGAAAGAAAATAGAAGAAAACCCAGAGGGGTGTGTATATATGTGCTTGTACATGTATGTGTAGTGTGACCTAAGTGTAAGTAGAAGTAGCAAGACATACCTGAAATCTTGCATGTTCATGAGACAGAAAAAAGACACCAGCAATCTTACCATCATGTAAAACAATTAAAGGTTTCAGTTTCACACTCACTTGGCAGGAGGGTAGTACCTCCTAAGTGGTTGCTGTCCACCAACCTACTACCAAAGGATGGTAGTACCTCTCTGGGTGGTTGCTGTCTACCAACCTACTACCACAGGATGGTAGAACCTCCCTGGGTGGTTTGCTGTCTATCAACCTACTACACAACTGTCAACATATCATAATTGTTGGTGACCTCAACCAGCACCTTATACAGAGGGACTTTGATGACCTTCTTGCAGTGTTTGACATGAGAAACTTTGTTGATTTCCCTACTCACATCTCTGGCTCCTCCCTTGACCCAGTAGTGAGTGATCTGGCAGAAGGCATAGTCACTTGTCAACCCCTCGGCTATGTTGGATTGTCTGACCACAAGGCTGTTTTTATGACACTTAAGATCCCAACAGAACAAGGTGAGGAGTCCACACGCACAACCTGGCTATGGGAAAGAGGTAATTGGCCAGCCCTTCGCTCTGAGCTCGCCACCACCGATTGGAATGCTCTTCTCCAAGGGGATGTTGACAACCAAGTGAAAGCCTTCACTGGACACATCCTTAATCTACAACAAGAACACATTCCACACCGGCAATATGTGACGAAGCCTACAGATCAGCCTTGGTTTGGCTTTCGTTGTAGAGAGGCTGCTACTGCTAAGTACAAAGCATGGCGAAGGTATAAGATACATCCTACCACCTATAACAGGAACTTGCACAGGCAAGCCTGTAGGCATATGGGTGACGTTCAAAAGTTGGCCATTGCTAAGCATCAGGTAGGGTAGGCTCCAAAACCTGGTGGTCCCTGGTCAAGGACAGACAAGGTTATCTGCCGGATGAACTCATTCCACCTCTAAATCGACAGGATGGGACCACCTCTACTAGTAGTCAAGAGAAGGCGGACCTCTTTGCTGAACACTTTGCTACCAAAATGCAAGTTCCTGATCCAGCAAGGGACCCTCCTTGGCTAGCTGCAAGAACTGTGTCAAAACTGTCAGTGGTGACAATAAGGCAGGAGGAGGTGCATTTCCTTCTTAAATCGCTTGATCAAGAAAAGGCTGTGGGCCCAGACAAGTTGAGCCCAAGATTGCTGAGAAGATGTGTAGACCAGCTAGCAGCACCTCTAACTCGCATCTTTCAGCACTGCCTAGTACAGTGTAAATGGCCCTCTCTATGGAAAGAGGCAAATGTAGTCTCTGTTCACAAAAAGAAGAGCAGAGCAGAAATCAGCAACTACAGACCAGTGTCACTCCTGTCAATCACTGGTAAGATCCTTGAGACAATAATCTCAAGACAAATGACAGAGTTTTTTGACTACCACTCACTACTTTGTGATCGTCAATATGGCTTCAGGAAAGGTTACTCTGCTGCTGATTTGTTGTTAAACCTCTCCACTAAGTGGCACCAGTCACTGGATGAATCCAAAGTCAGCTGTGTGGTAGCACTGGACATTGCTGGCACTTTCGACCGGGTGTGGCACCAGGGCCTCTTAGCAAAACTTCAAGCACTGGGACTTGCAGGCTCTACGCTATGTCTCCTCAGTGATTATCTTCATGGTAGATCTCTAAGTGTAGTTCTCAATGGAACTGAATCAGCAAGACATCCTATTGGGGCAAGTGTTCCACAAGGAAGCGTGCTGGAACCATTGTCATGGAATGTTTACTTCAACGACCTTCTTCATCTCATCCCAGAATCACATGCATATGCAGACGACTGTACACTGACATTCACTTATCCAAGAGAAGAAATGCCAACTGCTCTAAGCTACATCAATCACCAGCTGTGAGCTATATCAGCTTGGGGAAATAGATGGCAAGTAACAATTGCACCTGAGAAAACGCAAATGATGATCGTCTCTAGGCACCATGATGGTAATGCTGGTGCAGTAGTAAGGATGAATGTGAGGGTGTTGGCACCTGGAGAAGACGTTGATATCCTTGGGGTGAAATTTGACTCCAAACTAACCATGAAGAACCATGTTGTAAATTTTGCAAACAAGGCAGCCAGGAAGCTTACAGCACTTCGCCGTATCTCGCATCTGCTTGACAGTAGGGGTTGCAAGATTCTGTATGAGGCACAAGTACGCTCACACCTTGAGTATGCTCCACTTTCTTGGTTTACCTGCCTCCCCCTCTCATCTGCGACTGCTTGACAGAGTAGAGAACAGAGCAAGACGTCTCATCTCTCGCCTGGACCCATCCTTGATAGATCTGTCATTTCAGCAGAGCCTTCAACATAGGAGGGATGTGGGTGGCCTTACTGTTACGTACAAAGCCAATATTGTCAAAGTACCACACTTGGATCCACTTCGAGGACAGTGTGAAACAAGCTTTTATGCCACAAGATGGGCAGAAAGCAGCAACTTCACTCTGGCTGTACCCTTCTCCAGAACATCACTCCATCTGAGATCATATATACCCAGGATGACTCAAGTGTGGAACACATTCATACAGTATAATGATGTCAACGAGATAGTCAGTTGATCAAATGAAAATGCTGGCCCACAGATGGCTCCAATTTCATCCTGTTCCCTACTTGTATGTCTCATAACAATAAAAATGCTTTCAAATGAGCTGATGTAGGTAACAGATCTTAGCTTGCCAATAAAGGTAGGAATCCTTAACCTGTAAATAGCTTGTCAATAAAGATAGGGATCCTTAAACTTGTCAAACCCTGTGTAAAAGAAAAAATAAAAATGTGTGCACTTCAGTCCAGACAAAGACAGACTAGTTTGGTGGTGGTAGGAGGAGGAAACAGGCAGGCAGGCAGGGTAAAAGGGATGATTATTAATTATTTCTTCCTTAGTTGTTTTTTGACCATTTGTATTTATTTTTGGCTTATAGCTATTTTGTTGTTGTTAAATATGACAAGAAGTTGGTAGACTGCAATCATCCAGGAAACTACAGCAGTCCTTTCAATGAGTATGACATGGAAACATGCTTACATTCACAATACACGTACCTTTTATTTTGTATGTGCTTCTTAACCCTTTAACTGTTGCTCAGGTAGATCTTCATCTTAATCATAGTGCCTTCAATTATGGTGTGATCTGTAAATTTTGACCTAGACATGAGAAAATGGGTCTGTGCTGTGGATGTGCAGAGTATTTAAAAAAAGTCCTGCCCCTGGCAGTGCATGATGGAAATAGCTGTTCTCTGACCTTGTCTTTGGTTTAAGGTAGCAACTTTGAGGTATGTTTTAGGGTGATTTTCATTGTTTTATTGGCTGTTTCTTGGCCTCAGCCATTTCTGATTTAAGATCGAAGTTGGCTTCAAATAGGCCTCAAAGTGTTGAAAATATTAGATTTTTGATGATTTTTCTGAGGAAGAGTAGGGGCCCCATTATCCCACTGCATTTGGTGTATGGGCTTTTACTAGATCTGTTTCAGTTATTGGGATAGCCTAAACCATGACTAATCATTCTTAGTTATATTTTATTAGTCAACTTTGATCTTTTGTGTGATGGACTGAAAAAGGAAGGTGAGTGTTATATAAGAAAGGCTTGGTGACATTATTAGTGAACAGAGGAAAGATTGCTTTAGTTGCTGGAATGCCCACAGTGTTTATTTTGGATTCTGTTTATAAATTTGAATTTGTTGAATTTTGTGTAAAATTAGTCAAATTACCAAATTCTGGGTGTTTTATAGGGTAGTAAAATAGTTGAATAGCAGTTTCTTTCACTCAGTCAATAGAATGGAAGGCATATTGATGAAATAGCCAGGAATTTGATTAGTTTGAGCAACATAATTGGCCTAAAATAGGCCTCAAAGTGAGCAAAAATCACTTATGTAAATTCTGCCCACCAGGCTCTGGTGGTTAACGCTCTCGCTTCACACGGCGAGGGCCTGGGTTCGATTCCCAGCCAGAGTAGAAACATTGGACGTGTTTCTTTCCACCTGTTGTCTATGTTCCCCATCAGTAAAATGGGTACCTGGGTGTTAGTCGACTGGTGTGGGTCGCATCCTGGGACACTGACCTAAGGAGGCCTGGTCACAGACCGGGCCGCGGGGGCGTTGACCCCCGGAACTCTCTCCAGATAAACTCTCCAGATAAACCACTAACATTTTGCTTATGCAGTTCTGTAAGTTTTCCATCAAATTTTGCATTTTTGGTGTTATAACCTTCAGAAAAAAGATTTTCTACCATTTTAGAAGATAATTTTTTTTTTTTTAAATTGTGATGGGTTAATAGTTTTTTTTTATTTTTATTATCACACTGGCCGATTCCCACCAAGGCAGGGTGGCCCGAAAAAGAAAAACTTTCACCATCATTCACTCCATCACTGTCTTGCCAGAAGGGTGCTTTACACTACAGTTTTTAAACTGCAACATTAACACCCCTCCTTCAGAGTGCAGGCACTGTACTTCCCATCTCCAGGACTCAAGTCCGGCCTGCCGGTTTCCCTGAATCCCTTCATAAATGTTACTTTGCTCACACTCCAACAGCACGTCAAGTATTAAAAACCATTTGTCTCCATTCACTCCTATCAAACACGCTCACGCATGCCTGCTGGAAGTCCAAGCCCCTCGCACACAAAACCTCCTTTACCCCCTCTCTCCAACCTTTCCTAGGCCAACCCCTACCCCGCCTTCCTTCCACTACAGACTGATACACTCTTGAAGTCATTCTGTTTCGCTCCATTCTCTCTACATGTCCGAACCACCTCAACAACCCTTCCTCAGCCCTCTGGACAACAGTTTTGGTAATCCCGCACCTCCTCCTAACTTCCAAACTACGAATTCTCTGCATTATATTCACACCACACATTGCCCTCAGACATGACATCTCCACTGCCTCCAGCCTTCTCCTCGCTGCAACATTCATCACCCATGCTTCACACCCATATAAGAGCGTTGGTAAAACTATACTCTCATACATTCCCCTCTTTGCCTCCAAGGACAAAGTTCTTTGTCTCCACAGACTCCTAAGTGCACCACTCACTCTTTTCCCCTCATCAATTCTATGATTCACCTCATCTTTCATAGACCCATCCGCTGACACGTCCACTCCCAAATATCTGAATACATTCACCTCCTCCATACTCTCTCCCTCCAATCTGATATTCAATCTTTCATCACCTAATCTTTTTGTTATCCTCATAACCTTACTCTTTCCTGTATTCACCTTTAATTTTCTTCTTTTGCACATCCTACCAAATTCATCCACCAATCTCTGCAACTTCTTTTCAGAATCTCCCAAGAGCACAGTGTCATCAGCAAAGAGCAGCTGTGACAACTCCCACTTTGTGTGTGATTCTTTATCTTTTAACTCCATGCCTCTTGCCAAGACCCTCGCATTTACTTCTCTTACAACCCCATCTATAAATATATTAAACAACCACGGTGACATCACACATCCCTGTCTAAGGCCTACTTTTACTGGGAAATAATTTCCCTCTTTCCTACATACTCTAACTTGAGCCTCACTATCCTCGTAAAAACTCTTCACTGCTTTCAGTAACCTACCTCCTACACCATACACTTGCAACATCTGCCACATTGCCCCCCTATCCACCCTGTCATACGCCTTTTCCAAATCCATAAATGCCACAAAGACCTCTTTAGCCTTATCTAAATACTGTTCACTTATATGTTTCACTGTAAACACCTGGTCCACACACCCCCTACCTTTCCTAAAGCCTCCTTGTTCATCTGCTATCCTATTCTCCGTCTTACTCTTAATTCTTTCAATAATAACTCTACCATACACTTTACCAGGTATACTCAGCAGACTTATCCCCCTATAATTTTTGCACTCTCTTTTATCCCCTTTGCCTTTATACAAAGGAACTATGCATGCTCTCTGCCAATAGTTATGGAGATTATTTTCCCCGCTGCCTGGTCTCATATCAGGCCGCCTAGGTTGGAAAGGAAATATTACAGGATTAACCCTTAACCCTGTCCAAACATAGATCTACGTCCACGTGTGGGGGGCTCCGAACGTAGATCTATGTTTTTTTAATATGCTTTCAAGTGGGAAAAATCAAGGTCGGAGCGCTACGCACGTGAACGTAGATCTATGTTTGAACAGTTTAAGGGTTAATCCTGTAATATTTCCTTTCCAACCTAGGCGGCCTGATCTGAGACCAGGCAGCAGGGAAAATAATCTCCAGAATGACTTAACAGGTAATAGTAAAGAAATGTAAATTTTTTTAACTTATTTTTATATTGTATAGGGATTATGAGTGAATTTTGAATTCTATTTTTCTCAATTTTTTTAATATTCTCATATTATTTGTACAGTATTTGACCATTTGATGCAAGTTACGACATCAAAGTCATAACAGTGATGAACTCATATTTTTTGATAAACACTAATCAAGAAATGTGTAATTTGAAAGTTTCATAACAAATCCCTGTCTTTTACATCTTATCATGGGTGCACTTTTTTCCAGTTCACTTTGTGTGCCATTGGCCAGGAATTCATCTATCACAAAAAAGTGAGGGACACCTAGTCATGCATGATTTCCACTGTCAAAGGTACCCCTGATTTGAGAGTACAAATTTACAAGTCTGATGATATTGAACATCCTTCAATCCCCTTATCATGTTAAGGGAGTATAGATTCATATTCAAGATCCTTGCTGCGGAAACACTCTTGCAAACAGGAGCTCGATGAAAAAAGGCACCCTTAGTTTTCTGGGCATTACCATAGTCTGTTAATTAAAACCCAGTTTACTAAATGCAAATATTTGTTTTTCAGAGCGATTTCCTACTAATGGTGCAAGATCTCTTCTCGAAGCATATAAAGAGTGTGTCAGTCGTTTTATAGATCCAGCTATTGATAACAGAGTTCTGTGGGATGAAATAACTCAGGTAATGTAATATCCTAAGACTTTGAAGGGCATTATTTGAACTTCATTAATTTTTTTTTTTTTCAACAAGTCAGCCGTCTCCCACCGAGGCAGGGTGACCCAAAAAGAAAGAAAATCCCCAAAAAGAAAATACTTTCATCATCATTCAACACTTTCACCTCACTCACACATAATCACTGTTTTTGCAGAGGTGCTCAGAATACAACAGTTTAGAAGTATATACGTATAAAAATACACAATATGTCCCTCCAAACTGCCAATATCCCAAACCCCTCCTTTAGAGTGCAGGCATTGTACTTCCCATTTCCAGGACTCAAGTCCGGCTATATAAAAATAACCGGTTTAGCCGAATCCCTTCACTAAATATTACCCTGCTCACACTCCAACAGATCGTCAGGTCCTAAATACCATTCGTCTCCATTCACTCCTATTGAACACGCTCATGCACGTCTGCTGGAAGTCCAAGCCCCTCGCCCACAAAACCTCCCTTACCCCTTCCTTCCAACCTTTTCGAGGACGACCCCCACCCCGCCTTCCTTTCCCTACAGATTTATACGCTCTCCACATCATTCTACTTTGATCCATTCTCTCTAAATGACCACACCGCCTCAACGGTCCCTCTTCAGCCCTCTGACTAATACTTTTATTAATGCCACACTGTGAAGGCTTACTCAGCCCTGTAACAACTTCAGTCAGTATTACTAAGGCTGGCTCCTCCTCAGGAAAATTAATGCATAGAAAAAGAACAAAAACTGACAAACATAAACACTTTATTATTTAAAAAATATAAAATATAAAACACTTAAATATGAAATATTGATCCTACATTAAAGAAAATGAAAAATGAAAAATATAAATGATATCTGAATTCAACGCTAATATATATATATAAAGCTTGGGTGTCTGGTGTTGGTGACACTGCGTGTTGTTGAAATCGTAGCCGTTGCTGATGATGTGGGGGGGGGGGGTTGCAGGTGTTGGTGACAACCCACCGGCTCGTTCTTCACAGTCTATAGCCGTAAATAATCTATCCAGATGACAGGAAAGCAGGTTCTTTACCGCTGCAATGATGAGGGGTTACGTCCTGCAACTTCATACATGTGCACAGGTAAGTAGATAAAACATGGGACGTCTCAGGACGTTAGTCCGTCTCCTTCAATTCTACTCGTTGGTTGGCAGGTGACCCATTCTGTCATTCCAAGCTGGAAAGAGAGACAGGTTACCCACTGCTTAAGAAATCACTCTCCATGATAAGTACAATACCTAAAAGACGTTGTGATTATTAAGACATTTAACCCTTTGAGGGTTTTGGTCGTACTAGTACGTCTTACGCGTAGGGGTTTTTGACGTACTAGTACGCATAAATTCTAGCGGCCTCAAATCTCGCAGGAAAAGGCTGATAAGCCTAGATGTGAGAGAATGGGTCTGTGTGGTGGGTGTGCGCAGTAGGAAAAAAATCTGGGACCCAGTGGTGCATTGTGGGAATGCCATCATAGTACACAATTTCCACCGTGCCCTGTGGTAAGAAGTTCCTCACTCCTCGGCGAATTGGGACACTTTTGTTCCCCAGTGACAGTTCTAATACAGATGGAAGTGACAGTGAAGATGAGTTTCAAGGTTCTGGTGAGGTTTTGACCGAAACTAATGACCATAATATGGGTAATAGTGAGGAAAACCCAGACAACCCACAGCCTTCCACCTCTGGTGCTGGGCCGTCTTGTTCACGTTCAGTTGTACCAGAATCAAAGAGGAAACTCCTATTTTCCAAAATCCCAGACTCAGATGTGAGCATTGGTGATGATAGTGATAGTGATTATGAACTACAAGCTCTTCAAACTTGTTCCAAGAATGGAGGAGGAGGAGGCAGAGGAGGAGGAGGCAGAGGAGGAGGAGGCAAGAGGAGGAGGAGGCAAGAGGAGGAGGAGGCAAGAGGAGGAGGAGGAGGCAGAGGAGGAGGAGGAGGAGGAAGAAGAGGAGGAGGAGGAGGAAGAAGAAGAATACGTAATGATAACAATAATACATAATAATAATAATACATAATAATAATAATACATAATAATAATACATAATAATAATAATAGGTAATAATAATAATATGTAATAATAAATGTTCACCCATGACAGTAACAAGATAAGGGGAGATAACATCTGATAAGTGCTGACGTTTGATGAGGGTAAATGAGGGTAGAGCTGATACCAAAAGATGAGATGAACATCGCCCTCCCTTTGTTTTTGCTGGTATACTAACATTTCTGTCTGTCTATTTGCCTGTCTGTCAAGCTCCCTGTCTATCCGTCTAGCTCTCTGTCTCAGAGAGCCACAAGACTGCGTCATCACTTTTACTCACATCTTCAAGCAGAGTATAGCACTTTGTCTGGGTTTCTTGGGTTATCCTAGGTAATTTATACTATGTATACTTGTATTTATGTGTACCTGTGAGACAGAGATAAACAGACAGATAGAATGAGGGAGAAAGATAATTAGATAGAATGGAGGGGGAAGCAACATCCGACCCCATTGTTTTGACAGGCGGGAGGGGGAGTGAGTAATGAGACAATGTCATTTTGACAGCTGCCGACTCCTGGTAATTTACACTATGGAGGAGAAGGAGAAGGAGGAAGAGTAGGGGGAAGAGGAAGAAGAGGAGGAGGAGGAAGAGGAGGAGGAGGAAGAGGAAGAGTAGGAGGAAGAGGAATAAGAGGAAGAGGAGGAGGAAGAGGAATAGTAGGAGGAAGATTATTTATTTATTTATTTATTTATTTATTTAAAAATTTGAGCACACATACAGAGGTACAACAAATACAGGTAAGAGCAGTATGCCAAAGCCACTTATACTATGCATAGCATTACGGGCTGGCTTAAAATTAACTTAAGAGGAAGAAGAGGAGGAGGAGGAAGAGTAGGAGGAGGAGGAAGAAGAGGAGGAGGAAGAGGAGGAGGAGGAAGAGGAAGAGTATGAGGAAGAGTAGGGGGAAGAGGAGGAAGAGTAGGGGGAAGAGGAGGAAGAGGAAGAAGAGGAGGAGGAGGGTGGAACACTAGTACACTGGTACTGGTACACTAACATTTCTGTCTGTCTATTTGTCTGTCTGTCAAGCTCCCTGTCTATCCGTCTAGCTCTCTGTCTCAGAGAGCCACAAGACTGTGTCATCACTTTTACTCACATCTTCAAGCAGAGTATAGCACTTTGTTTGGATTTCTTGGGTTATCCTAGGTAATTTATACTATGTATACTTGTATTTATGTGTACCTGTGAGACAGAGATAGACAGACAGATAGAAAGAGAGAGACAGATTGAAAGAGATAGAATGAGGGAGAAAGATAAAACACCATTGTGTATGACACCATGTTTCAGAGTTCCACAAGCTGCAGAACTAATAGGAATATGTTCAGTGACTGTATATTGGTATATATATTATAGAACAATAATAATAAACAATGTTTTGTATTGTTTGTTTTTGTAAACAAGTTTTGTAAACAATATATTGATAATTATGTTTGTGTGCTTATGTGTTGTATACAACGAGTGTATATATGTACATTGCACCTTACTTTGGTCTCATAGGCCACATAAGTTATGTGAAAAAATAAAATAGTGAAAAAAACAACAAACCTTCAAATACAAGTAAACTAAAGTTTACCGGGTGAGCGGCAGTCGCCGCTGTTGCCATACGCGGCTCATTTTCTGCAAACTTCATGCATCCATATCTCCGTAAGTATTGATGGTAAATTTTTTTTGTTTATCCTATAATGTTTAGAAAAAAAAACTCTATTTTTTCATAAGAAAAAATAATTTTTTTTTTTTTTTAAATTTGGCCGACCCTGAGAACGAGTTTCGGAGAGGGCCTGTCGACCCTCAAAGGGTTAACAGAGCCATACTGAAAGGACTAAGTTTATTATTGGTCAAAAGTGAAGCTTTCAACCAATAAGTCCACTAGAATATGAGCAGGCATGTACTTACAGTAGTGCTGGGAGCTGTGAGTCGAGTGATTACTGTTTGGCCGGAGCCCCACACTTCACCTTTCGGTGGGGGGGGGAAGAGGGAGAGGAAGGGATAGCGGGAGCTAGACTGACCCTACCTTAACAAGCAGCCGGCAATCAAACTATCACTTTCGGGGTGGGGGGAAAAAGGGGAGAATAGCGGGAGCTAGACTTACCCTACCTTAACAAGTAGCCGGCAATCAAACTATTGTTACTATATATTTCCTCGCTACTCCTATCTATTGAACTTTTCCCCTCACACACACCTTCTCCTAATTTCCACACTCCAAATTTTCTGCATAATATTTACACCACACATTGCCCTTAGACAGGACATCTCCACTGCCTCCAACCGCCTCCTCGCTGCTGCATTCACAACCCAAGCTTCACACCCATATAAGAGCGTTGGTACTACTATACTTTCCGAATTCGTTGCATAATATTTCTTTCTTTCAACAAACCGGCCGTATCTCACCAAGGCAGGGTGACCCAAAAAGAAAAATGAAAGTTTCTCTTTTTAAATTTAGTAATTTATACAGGAGAAGGGGTTACTAGCTCCTTGCTCCTGGCATTTTAGTTGCCTCTTACAACACGCATGGCTTACGGTGGAAGAATTCTGTTCCACTTCCCCATGGAGATAAGAGGAAATAAACAAGAACAAGAACTAGAAAGAAAATATAAGAAAATCCAGAGGGGTGTGTATATATATGCTTGTACATGTATGTGTAGTGTGACCTAAGTGTAAGTAGAAGTAGCAAGACGTACCTGTAATCTTGCATATTTATGAGACAGACAAAAGACACCACCAATCCTACCTTCATTTAAAACAATTAGAGGCTTTCGTTTTACACTCGCTTGGCAGGATGGTAGTGCCTCCCTGGGTGGTTGCTGTCTACCAACCTACTACTTACATTTTTCTCATTCATAACATCCAGAATCATCTCTTTCTTATCATTCACACAACATCCACGCACATTCAGACATCCCACTTTGACAATTTTCTTCTTTTTCTTTTTAGTAGGCTATACGGGAAAAGGGGTCACTAGGTCATTGTTCTGGCATTTTAGTTGAATTTTACAACACGCATGGCTTATGGAGGAAAGATTCTTATTTCACTTCCCCATGAATATAAAAGGAAAACAAAAAGAACAAGAACTATTAAGATAAAATCAAAGAAAACTCAGATGAGTGTGTATAAATAAACATGTACATGTATGTGTCGTGTGACCTAAGTGTAAGTAGAAGTAGCAAGACGTACCTCCATTCTTGCATGTTTGTGAGACAGACAAAAGACACCAGCAATCCTACCATCATGTAAAACAGTTACAGGCTCTCCTTTTACTCACTTGGCAGGATGGTAAGTACTTCCCTGGGTGGTTGCTGTCTACCAACCTACCTCCAAACTCCATTTATGTGCTTTATAAAACATCATTCTTTAAAAGATTTATAAAATTTTAGTAAAGGATTTCATATTGCACTTCCTCTGTGTAAATTTAAATGACAAAGATTATAATTTTATGTGCACGCATCGTAGCTCGTGTTTTCATGGTTGTGCATTGGATGTTTGGAAATGGGAGGAGCTCTAACTTTCAGGGACCATTGATGGAAAGTGTTTCTATGGGTAAGTAAGTAAGTAAGTTTATTCAGGTATACACAAATACAGTTACATAGAATTATCATACATAGCAGCATATGTGTAGAGAACCTCGGATAACCCAAAAAAGTCAGACAGACCGACTTATTTCCATTGGGGTCCTTTTACCTTATTATTATAATATAAAGGTTCTAATGTTTTCTTATTATTCTATAATGAAGATAACATCTTATTATCATACTAAAAAGACTATCAACTACACGAGGGTCATTAAGACTATCTACAATACGAGGATCATTACTAGGAATAAGGCCAAATTTGCACGTATGTTAGCTAAAAAATAGAAAATCATTCCCCTCCCTTTCTGTAGCTACATTCATCAGACACCTTTTGGCACTCTTCTTGAACTGGTTCGTGCTATGACTGGCTTTGGCATGTGTGGGCAGTCTGTTCCATCCCTTTATTGCTGTACAATAAAAGGTGTTTGAAGCCTGGCCAATGACTCTGAGTACTACAAAGTTGTGCTCTCTCCCCCTAGTACAGTGGACCCCTGCTTTACAATATTATTTCATTCCAGAAGTATGTTCAGATGCCATTACTGAACGAATTTGTTCCCATAAGGAATATTGTGAATTAGATTAGTCCATTTCAGACCCCCCAAACATACACGTACAAACGCACTTGCATAAATACACTTACATAATTGGTCGCATTGGGAGCTGATCGTAAAGCGGGGGTCCACTGTACTATGATTGCTTTGGTTCCCAACCTTGACAAAATTGACAGCAAGATATTCTGGACACTGTTTGTGAGCAATTTTATAAACATGATTTAGCTTCAGTTGTTTTACTCTGTCTTCAACATTCAGCATATCCAACTGCTGTAATTCATTCTGGCCTACATGCTCTCTTGGTCCCAGCCCCAGGATGAATCTTACGATTTTGTTCTGGGTGATTTGCAGTCTATCTTTCAGTTTTTTTGTCAAGGCATAGTACCATGAAGAGCAAGCGTAATCCATATGTCATTGTATAAGGGCTAGACATAGGGTCCTGCGAGCCTCAGTAGGTAGATACTGTGCTTGTCTATAGAGAAACTTCAGTCTTGCATTCGCTTTCTTTACCACACTGTTCCCTATCAATTCTCCTGACATGCATGGGTCAAAGGGGATTCCCAGATATTTTACTGATGAAACCAAAGTGATGGGCTCCCCATTACACTGGACATTAAAATTATTTACCCTTCTCAGTTTATGTTTCGTGCCAAAGAGAATGGCTTCAATTTTCCCGAGGTGTAATGATAGTTTGCTGTCTACTAACCATTTGCTGCAGGACTCCAGTTCCAGTGTTAAAACATTAGCTATATCTTGTGGGTCTTTACCTGACACTAACAGAGCACTGTCATCTGCATACAGTAGGAGTTTGCACTTGACACTGATAGGCATGTCATTGACATAACATAAGAATAATAAGGGACCCAGAATACTACCTTGGGGAACTCCACATGCTATCGGCAGGGGTTCTGATTCCGTTTTGTTGATTTTGACAATTTGTCTCCTGTTGCTAAGGTAGGACTTAAACCAGTCTACAGAACCTATACCGATAGCTTGAAGTTTCTTACATAATATATTGTGGTTGACAGTATCGAAGGCCTTTTGCAGGTCTAAGGTTACCATACCTATGAGGTTCCCCTTTGACATTTCAGTTCTCAGGTAATCCATCAGATTAATTAGGGAGGTGTCGGTTGAGTAAGATCTTCTAAAGCCCGATTAATAGCTATGGAGAATGTTGTTGTCATTAAGGTACTTAACTACCTGAGAGTACATCGCCCTCTCTAGAATTTTGGATATTATACTGAGTATACTAACAGAGCAGTTAGTGTAATGAGTGATACTGTTGGTAATATTTTAGGTGATTTTGCTATAAAGTTGCAACAGGTAGAAAATAAATCAGCCTTAGCGGTGAGCTGCAGGACCATGTTGTATCTCTTCAGTCTCTAAGTTGTGACAGTAAATCATGTCCCTGTTGTGTCAGTTATTTCTCCAGTGATGCACCTCAGGCAAGGCCATTACAAGATCTTTGTAGGCTCTTGGCATACTTGCATTTGTAACCCCACCCCTTTCTTCCCCAACTGAACTAATAAATTTATTGCAATACTAATATACATGTACATCCTTATAATACTAATATACATCCCCTATAATCCTTACTTTCAGTTGTTTCCTTTTCCCCTTATCCAAATGAGGTATTCATGCTCTCTGTCAGTCCTTAGCACTTTCTCTTCTTTGATTCATATTGAATAAAATCACAAACCCTTCCAGAACTATATCCCTACTTGCATTTAACATTTGTCTTAATCCCATCTGCCCCAACTGCTTTACCCCCCTCTTCATTCTACCCACTGCCTCACACACTTTCCAAACACCCACCTATGGCTCTTCCTTTCTCCTAAAAAATTACAGTAAAACCTCTGTATCCATGGATTAGGTACCCATGGTTTCAGTTATCCACAGTTTACTGTGGCCATAAAAATAACCCTTAATTTTGCTCAATAATGGCCCCAAAATGCAAAAGTAGTGATCGTGGCAGTTTTCAAATCCTAGGAGAAGCTGGGAAATGCCTCCCATTAGTGAAAAAGTGCTAATTCTAGACTTATTTTGCATAATTTATCAGTTAAACTTTATCATAATTATGTATGTAAATGGTTTCAGGTATCCACAGTAGGTCTTGGAACATATTCCCTGTGGATATGGGGGGACTACTGTATATTTTTCACTGCCAAGTGAGTGAAATTAGTCTCTCACATCATCAACACTTAACTGCTCTCTACAAAAGACACCCGCATGTAATGTTAGGTCCTGTAGGCCCTCAGATGGAATGTAAGCCTGAATATCTTGAAGATGATTGTGAGTACATTCACAGAATCTTCTCTATACCACACTTTCATCCCCTCTCACTTCATCAGTGATTGTTAATGGTCAATAGACAATACAGTGAAGTCTATATTGGTGCAGTATTTAACCCAAGAGTGGGCTGTATCAAATACAAAGAAAAGTGAGAAAAAAATTATTGCCCATATGGGACATCCGGGGCAAGTTGTCAGGTTTAGCTTTTAAAACTAGGTTGGACAAATATGACTGAGAAGGGTTGGATTTGAATAGTATCTGCCTAGCATGGATCAGTTAATGTGCAAGTTTGTTGAGTAGTTGCACTACAAGGGGCCTACTGGCCGCAGATAGATATCTTTTGTTCTAAGATGAAATATTCTATGTGAGTTGCCAACAAATTCAATTCAATTCAAACTTGATTCTCTATAAGTAGTACAATGCTGAGTTTACAGAATTTGGTTATTGTGTGGTTTACATGTAGTAAAATAATAATTACAGAGTGTACCACTAGAACGCCTAGCATGGCTAGGCATTTCGGGCAGACTTAGGTTTAAAATGTTACAAAATTATGAGATAAGTTGGTATTATGGCTAAGTGACTAAATACTAGTTGTGAGTTTAGCAATGTGAATGCTTTTGTTTTGGCACTATACATAGTTTCAGTATTGGAGTATCACAGGCCAACTTATGACTAGTTAAGATTCATTATTTTGAGATTGAGATTGATATTTCTGTTTATGGTCAAATGGGTGAGTGAGTGTAAGTGTGAACCACCAGGTGGTATTCGTATTATTAGTTGACAGGGTGTATCAGGGAGATAAGATGTTTTCTGATGGTAGTTTTGAAGGTGATGAATGTGTCTGCAGTTTTGGAATTTTCAGGTAGGGTGTTCCAGATTTTAGGGCCTTAGTCATACATTGAATTTTTGTAAAGGTTTAGTCGGACACGGGGAATGTCATAGAGATGTTTGTGTCTGGTGTTGTGCCTGTGGGTTCTGTCACAACTATCAAGAAAGCATTTTAGGTCAAGGTTAATATTGGAATTTAAGGTCCTGTAGATGTAGATTGCACAGTAGTAAGTGTGGATGTACTGAACAGGGAGTAAGTTTAGATCTATGAAGAGTGGGGGGGTGTGTTTCCAGGGATGGGATTTAGTGATTATTCTTACTGCGGCTTTTTGTTGGGTTATTATTGGCTTTAGGTGTGTTGCTGCAGTTGAACCCCAAGCACAGATAGCATAGGTGAGGTATGGATATATAAGTGAATGGTATAGTGTGAGAAGGGCAGTTTGCGGCACATAGTATCGTATCTTGGAGAGGATCCCAACCGTTTTGGATACTTTTTTGGTTATGTGTTGGATATGGGTGCTGAAGTTCAGGTTGTTGTCGAGGTATAGGCCTAGGAATTTGCCCTCATTATGCCTGGTAATTAGAGTGTTGTCGATCTTAATGTTAATTTGCGCATCTCCTGCTCTGCTACCAAACATAATGTAGTAGGTTTTGTCAACGTTAAGCGTAAGTTTATTGGCTGTCATCCAAGTCGATATTTTGATCAGCTCCTCATTAATAATGGTGTTTAGGGTTGCAAGATTAGGGTGAGAGATGACATAAGTTGTGTCGTCAGCAAAGAGAATGGGGTTCAGGTGTCGAGATACGTTTGGAAGATCATTGATGTATATGAGGAAGAGCAGGGGACCAAGGACACTTCCCTGCGGAACTCCAGTATCAAGTGGCTGTGTTGTTGATGCTGTGTCTTTAATGGTGACATACTGATACCTATTAGTAAGGTAAGATTTGAAATATGCAAGCGCATATTAGCTTGGGCCAGTAGGCCTGATTTGGTGCAGCTGCTCAGCATACTTACACATTAACTGACCCGTCCTAAGCAGGTTCTACTCAACTTCAACTCTTCTCACTTTTTTAACTCTTTCAGGGTCGAGAGGCCCTCTCCTAAACTTGTTCTCAGGGTCGAAATTTTTTCAGAAAAAAAAATTATCTTTTCTTATGAAAAGATACAGAATCTTTTCCCGATCATAATGGCACCAAAAGTATGAAATTTACTGGAAAACTTACGGAATTATGCTCTTGCGAATTTAGTGGTCTCGACAATGTTTATGCATCGGCGATTTCGCCCACTTTGAGCCCTATTTTCGGCCAATTCCAATGTACTAGTTGACAAAAATCATAACTACTTCACTAGAACTCCATTTTTTTTATTGAATGAGTACAAGAAACCACCCATTTACCAATTTCAACTATCCAATAAAGTGGTCAGAAATTAGCAATTTTGCCAATTTCACATAAATTTCAAAAGATGCCAATTTCCAAATAGGGTCCAGAATAAACAAGACAGACATTCCTGGCACTAAAATAACATTTCCTATGTTCATTAGTCACATCCCCAGGCCCCTCTTACATCTCTTTTGCTTTCCACTTTGAATTTTTATTCTCACAAAAAATTGAAGATTTACTGGTTTCAGACTACTGCATTTGTGTAGAAATGGTATAAATAATATAAGCGCACTCATGAAAGACTATTAGACTCACCAGTTGACGTGTATTGGACGCGTGGCATGATTTGTTTACTTTTGAACTTTGGCAAAAATTGAGCATTTCTGCTATTTTGTGCTCAATTTCAAGGTACTTTTCATTGTGAAACCAATCAAAATCATCTCAATTTCTGTAATATGTCTTCCATTCTATAAAATGACACCAGGAAAACTAGAATACAACCATAAATACCATACAGTGCAAAGTTGCTGTTTTAAACCAAAAACACGGTCAAAGTTTTTTTTTCTCATTATGCACTGTGTGCTGCACGATTTCTTTTATACTTTTCACACTGACCACATAGACTAATTCTTTCATATGTAGGCCTACTAGCTTTCTCTTAATAGATTTGAAGGCGCTAGAATTTAGGTGTACTAGTACGTCAATAACCCTGGTGCATAAGCCGTACTAATACATCGGAAACCCTGAAAGGGTTAAGGCCATATACAGCTACTTTCCCTAATGCCTTATATAAACTGTACTTTTTCTTGTTCTGTATACTTGAAGAAGTCCACTCATTGGTGAAATGTTATACCAATATAGACATTACAACATTTAGTATCCATTTAATAGTTTGTCTTGATTCACTATAAATAACTATTGATGTTGTGTTCTGTGGATCATCAATACCTTTAAGCTTGACAAATCTGTGTAATGCTTTATCCTTCCCAACAGTAAGATGGCTAATAATATTTCCAGTACTTTTTCAAATGCAATCTTACAGTAGCTACTGCCACCAATACTACCATTTAGAGAGTTAACCATCAAGAAATTCTCAAGCCTAGTTGAAACCAAAGTTAGAACTGTCATATCAGGTGGATTGTGTGAGAAAGCATATAGGAGAGAGAGCTAGACACATGCTCACATCAGTGAGCATAAATAATCAGAATAATCACAACCACTTGATTCAGTTGAATGATGCCAAACTTATCAAGGAAGAGGATTTGTACATATGCTATTCTTTAGAATGCGTAATCATTTATATCTTGAAATACAATTATGCAAAACATGGTGAGCTTTAGTATCCAGCTGTGACAGTATTAACTATTTTGTGTCCCACTTACTCTACAGTTGATCTCCACACTTCTGTATTATAGTGCTCTGTTTTTCTGTCTGTATTGGATTGATAAAGCCCCTGATGGGCAAAATGTTTACATAATAAAGTTACCTAATGTTGCGTAAGTGTCTTTTATACATTGTGTTATACATACATTACCTTGTTTGCAACATTTAACTTAAACTGTCCAAACGTAGATCTATGTTTTATCAACATTTGAAAGTATGTAAAAAAAGTAAATCTTCTTTTCTTTTTTTACATTTGAAAACTTGTAGAAAAAACTTTGATCTATGTTTTTTTTTTTTTATTTTTGAAAAATCTGTAAATGAAGTGATAAGCCTATAGAGGCAGGTGCCAGAAGTCGCCAGAATCTTACCACAGTGGTCAGCTGTTTTAATATTCTTCCTGGCCTGCTAGTGTACTCGCATATAACCTAGTGATACCAGTGAATAGCAGAATACAGTGTTGTAGTAGCAACTAACCAGTATTATAATGGTATTTAGTGGAGTGGAGTGACTTTCATTAGTTTCTTTTTTTCTTGAAATACCAGACGTTACTGTGAATTTCATATAACCTGTAGTTACCAGCGGTCGCAATATACACAGTGAGAAGCAATTATTACTACAGAAAAAGTGTCCTTCCTCCAAAATTTCCACCAGTCAACTATAGTGATAATATAGCATTTATTGTGGTGGAGACGAAAAAAAAACTAGAAAAGCTAGATACAGCGATTGATAAACAAGGGTTGAGGCTCGACCGTTCGTCACTGTTGGAGCTGCCAGAAATCACCGGCTCTTCAACACGCAAGTTATACTTTTGTATCAATCAAATCACATATTACTCGGGTAGATAATTTCAAGTAGATCCTTCATGTGTTAGCCCAAATCACCGACTAGTATGTTTTAAATAAGTGACCCACTGATCAGATCAGATCGACTGGTCCGAACCCTCGACTGGTCCGAACCCTTGATGGTCCGAACCCTTGACTGGTTTCAAACGGATTCGTTGGACAATAAAGCAGACTGTAAACAGATGGGGTTGTAGGCGCCCTTATCAAACACAAACAATAAATATAAATCAGGAACGTACACGGTAAGCTGTCCAATTAGTTAGAAATAGAAATACAAATAGCTAGAGCTTCATTTAAGGAGGTTATTAATAGAGTATTCAAGAGGTTGCTAGTAGAATTACAGTAAATCAACCACTCAAATCATTATGAAGCTCTGTATAGTCTGCAGTCAATCAAACAAACGGGCTTCCACATGGATAAATTGTTATTTTTGTGGAAATTGGTGTCACGCCCCTTGTGCAGATATCCAAGAACTAGCTACAAGCAGTATTAAAACAGGGAAGTGTTTTTGGGTATGCCTAAATGAGGAAAATCTGTGGACTAAAATCACAAGGGTATTAAAAGAGGATAACATCAAAGCTGCTTTCATAGACAACCTGGAAGCTTTCTACAACAGATGGGAACATAAAAAGTCTGGGCTGAATGGTACTGCCCTTGATACTGGCCATGTAGTCAGAAACTGTAAGGCTGGAGGTGATGTCCTGGTAGTCAGTAAATGTGGGGCTGATTGTGCAGTCCTGGGAGACAGTAATGGTGAAGCTGGAGGTGCTGTCCTGGGAGACAGTAATGGTGAAGCTGGAGGTGCTGTCCTGGGAGACAGTAATGGTGAAGCTGGAGGTGCTGTCCTGGGAGACAGTAATGGTGAAGCTGGAGATTTTGTCCAGGTAGTCGGGAATTATACGCAGGAAGGAATACATATAAATGACCTCATTGGGGACAGGAGCCGTAGTGGGGAAACAAGTGTAGTCAAAGATAAGATAAAACCAATATTGCAAACTAGAAATACCACAGGAAATAGCAAACAAGAGGACTCCACTAGCTATAGTGAGGATATATTACCAAAAACAACTGGTGGGAGCTCCATTGTTGGTGCTAGGGAGGATAGGAATAAGACAGGGAAACATGCACCAACAGGGAGTACAGTCACAGAAACCCAAGGCAAATGGAAACCAAGCCTGTGCACATACTATGCACTTGGTATCTGCAGACATGGGAAATCTGGAAAAACAGACGGGACGTGCAACTATGACCACCCTAGAAAATGCCATGCCCATATGACAACAGGAAAATGCAAACTCCCTTCCTGTAAGCTTTTTCACCCTGAAATGTGTACCTCTTCAGTACAGGAAAGACTGTGCTATAACTTAAATTGCCAGGCACATCATCTAAAGGGTACAAAAAGATACAAAACATCCAGGCCATGGGAAAACCTGGGTAGCCACAGCCACTAGAGGGAGAGGTTTTTTAGTGCCAGGAAGAAAAAAAACTGGCAGGAAATGGCAGAAATCGTACACCAAATCTAGTCATTCCTGGAGTGGAACCACAGTCGATGGCCTCCACTCCAAACCAACAGATACAGATACTAATTCCGGAAAAAAAAATCCCCCCTCAGTACCAACAATACCACCAGTCCGATGACATTCTTCATTGCAAATATACAGGGTCTAAAGCCAGCAACAAAAACAAAATACCTTTCATCCGTGGACTGCTTGCAGAGGCAAAGGCAATGTTCGCGGCTTTCACTGAGACCCACATAAAGGATCACTTGGACATCGAAATATGGATCCCAGGTTACAACCTATACAGATGTGACAGAGTGAACAGGCAAAAGGGGGGGGGGCGGTTGGCCTGTACATTGCAGAGTCACTTGTTTGCACAGAACTGCTAAATGCCTCAAATGATGTAGTGGAAGTTTTAGCAGTAAAGGTCGAGAACCAAAACCTAGTCATTGTGGTAGTCTACAAGCCTCCGGATGCAACATCCCAGCAACTCCAGGAACAGCTGTTAAAAATTGACCACTGTCTGGAAAATCTTCCAGCTCCTGCACCCAACATCTTGCTCCTGGGGGATTTCAATTTAAGGCACCTAAAATGGAAGAATATAGCAAATAATATTGTTGCAGTAATAACACCAGGAGGCAGCTCTGATGAAAACTCACACTCACACGAGCTTTTAAATCTCTGCACAAAATTCAATTTAAACCAGCAAATAATAGAGCCTACTAGACTGGAGAATACACTAGACCTCATCTTCACTAACAATGATGATCTGATAAGAAATGTCACCATATCAAAAACAATATACTCAGATCACAACATAATTGAGGTTCAGACATGTATGCGTGGGGCCCCAGACCGACATAATGAGACTAGTCACGAGGGAACATTCACCAAATTCAACTTCAATAAAAAAAACATAAAGTGGGACCAAGTAAACCAAGTCCTAACCAATATAAGCTGGGAAGATATACTAAGCAACACAGACCCCAACGTATGCCTAGAACAGATTAACTTGGTGGCACTCGATGTATGCACAAGGCTTATTCCTCTAAGAAAAAGGAGGAGTAGATGTAAAATAGAAAGAGACAGGCGCTCCCTTTACAGGCGAAGGAAAAGAATAACAGAGCGGCTAAAAGAGGTCAATATATCTGAAATGCGTAGGGAGACACTGGTCAGAGAAATAGCAAGCATCGAACTCAAGCTAAGGGAATCTTATAGGAGTCAGGAATCGCGGGAAGAACTAAAAGCCATAAATGAAATCGAAAGAAACCCAAAGTATTTCTTCTCTTATGCCAAATCAAAGTCGAGAACAACATCCAGTATTGGGCCCCTACTTAAACAAGATGGGTCCTACACAGATGACAGCAAGGAAATGAGTGAGCTACTCAAGTCCCAATATGACTCAGTTTTTAGCAAGCCGCTAACCAGACTGAGAGTCGAAGATCAAAATTAATTTTTTATGAGAGAGCCACAAAATTTGGTTAACACAAGCCTATCCGATGTTATCCTGACGCCAAATGACTTCGAACAGGCGATAAATGACATGCCCATGCACTCTGCCCCAGGGCCAGACTCATGGAACTCCGTGTTTATCAAGAACTGCAAGAAGCCCCTATCACGAGCCTTTTCCATCCTATGGAGAGGGAGCATGGACACGGGGGTCGCCCACAGTTACTAAAAACAACAGACATAGCCCCACTCCACAAAGGGGGCAGTAAAGCAACAGCAAAGAACTACAGACTGATAGCACTAACATCCCATATCATAAAAATCTTTGAAAGGGTCCTAAGAAGCAAGATCACCACCCATCTAGAAACCCATCAGTTACACAACCCAGGGCAACATGGGTTTAGAACAGGTCGCTCCTGTCTGTCTCAACTATTGGATCACTACGACAAGGTCCTAAATGCACTAGAAGATAAAAAGAATGCAGATGTAATATATACAGACTTTGCAAAAGCCTTCGACAAGTGTGACCATGGCGTAATAGCGCACAAAATGCGTGCTAAAGGAATAACAGGAAAAGTCGGTCGATGGATCTATAATTTCCTCACTAACAGAACACAGAGAGTAGTCGTCAACAGAGTAAAGTCCGAGGCAGCTACGGTGAAAAGCTCTGTTCCACAAGGCACAGTACTAGCTCCCATCTTGTTCCTCATCCTCATATCCGACATAGACAAGGATGTCAGCCACAGCACCGTGTCTTCCTTTGCAGATGACACCCGAATCTGCATGACAGTGTCTTCCATTGCAGACACTGCAAGGCTCCAGGCGGACATCAACCGAATCTTTCAGTGGGCTGCAGAAAACAATATGAAGTTCAACGATGAGAAATTTCAATTACTCAGATATGGTAAACACGAGGAAATTAAATCTTCATCAGAGTACAAAACAAATTCTGGCCACAAAATAGAGCGAAACACCAACGTCAAAGACCTGGGCGTGATCATGTCGGAGGATCTCACCTTCAAGAACCATAACATTGTATCAATCGCATCTGCTAGAAAAATGACAGGATGGATAATGAGAACCTTCAAAACTAGGGAGGCCAAGCCCATGATGACACTCTTCAGGTCACTTGTTCTATCTAGGCTGGAATATTGCTGCACACTAACAGCACCTTTCAAGGCAGGTGAAATTGCTGACCTAGAAAATGTACAGAGAACCTACATGGTGCGCATAACGGAGATAAAACACCTCAATTACTGGGAGCGCTTGAGGTTCCTGAACCTGTATTCCCTGGAATGCAGGCGGGAGAGATACATGATTATATACACCTGGAAAATCCTAGAGGGACTAGTACCGAACTTGCACACGAAAATCACTCACCACGAAAGCAAAAGACTTGGCAGACGATGCAACATCCCCCCAATGAAAAGCAGGGGTGTCACTAGCACGTTAAGAGACCATACAATAAGTGTCAGGGGCCCGAGACTGTTCAACTGCCTCCCAGCATACCTAAGGGGGATTACCAACAGACCCCTGGCAGTCTTCAAGCTGGCACTGGACAAGCACCTAAAGTCGGTTCCTGACCAGCCGGGCTGTGGCTCGTACGTTGGTTTGTGTGCAGCCAGCAGCAACAGCCTGGTTGATCAGGCTCTGATCCACCAGGAGGCCTGGTCACAGACCGGGCCGCGGGGGCGTTGACCCCCGGAACTCTCTCCAGGTAAACTCCAGGTAGATCTACTTTTGGAGCACTGTGCATGTGAACATAGATCTGCTTGGACAGTTTAAGGGTTAACAGCTCTTCAAAATATTCTCTACATTTTTCATTATCTTCACCTCCCAGTTTAACATCTCCCCTCTTTTGTTTTTAAGTGTCACATCCATTTGCTCCCCAGCCATTCTTGTCTTATTAATCTCTCTTATCTTATTCACAGCAGATTTTTCATTTTTTTTTTATTGATTCCTTTTGCACTTCCTTACCACTCAACCCATCTTTTTTTTTTTCCCCTAATTAATAATGCACTCTATCTTGGATAACATATCGTATATTGAAGGCACAATAGAATGTAAATATATTTATATTGCTATTTTTTTTTCCAGAAAGTGGAAAATGATGGTTTTAGTTTTACAACATTCAAGTTAAAAGAAATTCTTAATGGAATGATTAAAGGTTTTGAGAAATGCCAGTACCATAACAGTCTTCCAGGAGCCATACGTCGAGATGTTCCCTTTTATCGTGATCTTGCTGAGATTTATGGGGTGTACAATCGTTGGCCACACATACAGATTTCTAGAACAATGGAAATGAGGACTAAGAGGAAATTCCGGCTAAGACTTCGTAAGTTTTACTTTTACATGTGTTGTTTTTATATAAATTCAGTATATTACTTTATTACCTTTGATGTTATAATTGTGGCATTTTCTTATCAAATAAAATACTTTATTCATAAAAATAATTCTCTTGTAATAAAGAAGATTTAAAGAAAACTAAAATACAGTATAATAATTTTAGTCAGCATTGTGTGACAGTGCAGCATGAGTAATTCATTCTAGTCATTAGGCAGCTGATATTCAGAAAACAGTTAATAAGAGTAGGTTATATGTTGAAAAAGAATTTATAATGAGACAGGTTGAAAGTGACATATTTGACAGTTGAAGATAATTTACGTACATAAATTTGTATCAGATCAGTGGTAGTGGCGGTAGAACTATTGTGATAATAACAATGCTTGAATATTTATCATCAATTACTTGAAATAACATTTAAATAAAATTTAATAGGGGTTCTTTAACAATATTATTAAAGTTGTTGGCAGATAAGGAACTTATGGTATTTTCAGGCAGTATGTTCCATATTTTTGAGCCTAGATGGGTCAAGTCATACAAGTGGTATATTAAGGAGATACTTGCTCCTTGGAGTGAATGATGGTGAAAGTTTTTCTTTTTCGGGCCACCCTGCCTTGGTGGGAATCGGCCAGTGTGATAAAAAAAAAATACTTGCTCCTTGTATTGTGTCTGTGTGTTCTGTTGCAGCTCTCTAGAAAGAGTTTAAGCTCTGTGTTATAGAGGCCAAACAGGTAGGTCCCTATTCCTGTAATGGTCAAGGTACCTGATCACAGAAAGTATGTTTTTATACAGTACTTTAAAACTATAGTATCTTTAAATATTATGTTGCTGACTTATTATGAAGCTTAATTTGTTTGACAGAGGCGAGTCAGCAGTTATGGTCATCAGATGAATCAAGAGCTCTGTTGCAAGTTTATCCTGATGTGCTCGAGTCCCATGTTAGTCAGAATGTGAACTATCACACCAGTGATCTCTGGCTCCAGGTTGCTAAGGCCTATGCTGCTACAGGATATCCAAAGCGAGATGTTCCAGAGGTGAACTGTTTAAAACAAAATGCGAGCTTAATATTAATTACTCATTTATGTGAATTTTTAAGATGAGATCTTTAATGAAATTTATTATAGAATATTTTTAGTGTTAAAAATATAATGCATTGGAGGAATACTGCAATTTTATATGCAATTCAGTCCTGGAATTTGTTTTTTTTTTAAGTCCATGTGCTTTCATTATAGTATAACATTTTTACTGAAATCCATTTTGTGGATAGATTCACTTACTCACATTTTTTCTTAGTGCCCATTGTTTTTTGCTTGATGTATGACCCCTAAATTGAAAAACCATTTTAGGCTTTCATTCAAAATGTGCTCGTTCTTTCTTATGAATGTCAATATTAAACATTTTAGACAAATACTTAAAAGTGATATGGCCAAAAACTTGTAAATAACATTGGTATACAAAATTTTGTATTATCCGAGACTTGCAGATTCACACCACCTCGAGGAACCTAACCCCTAGCAAATTATAGGGTTGAACTATACATTAGAACTAAAGGTGTGTCATAGTATCATTATCACTATTAGTATCAGCTAGTTTTGATAGTACTGGTATCAGCCTAAAACTAAGTAGTACAGTGAACCTTTGATATAACTGACAAATAGGGGGTGTCCATTATATCAGAATGATGTTAAAAAATAGTAAGGTACTGTACTGTATACCTAATGGAGTACTGTACACAATTTATAGATTTTTTTTTTTTTCCAACAAGTCGGCTGTCTCCCACCGAGGCAGGGTGACCCAAAAAAGAAAGAAAATCCCCAAAAAGAAAATACTTTCATCATCATTCAACACTTTCACCACACTCACACATTATCACTGTTTTTGCAGAGGTGCTCAGAATACAACAGTTTAGAAGCATACACATATAAAGATACACAACATATCCATCCAAACTGCCAATATCCCAAACCCCTCCTTTAAAGTGCAGGCATTGTACTTCCCATTTCCAGGACTCAAGTCCGACTATATGAAAATAACCGGTTTCCCTGAATCCCTTCACTAAATATTACCCTGCTCACACTCCAACAGATCGTCAGGTCCCAAGTACCATTCGTCTTCATTCACTCCTATCTAACACGCTCATGCACGCTTGCTGGAAGTCCAAGCCCCTCGCCCACAAAACCTCCTTTACCCCCTCTCTCCAACCCTTTCAAGGACGACCCCTACCCCGCCTTCCTTACCCTATAGATTTATATGCTTTCCATGTCATTCTACTTTGATCCATTCTCTCTAAATGACCAAACCACCTCAACAACCCCTCTTCTGCCCTCTGACTAATACTTTTATTAACTCCACACCTTTTCCTAATTTCCACACTCCGAATTTTCTGCATAATATTTACACCACATCTTGCCCTTAAACAGGACATCTCCACTGCCTCCAACCGTCTCCTCGCTGCTGCATTTACCACCCAAGCTTCACACCCATATAAGAGTGTTGGTACTACTATACTTTCATACATTCCCTTCTTTGCCTCCATAGATAACATTTTTGACTCCACATATACTTCAATGCACCACTCACCTTTTTTCCCTCATCAATTCTATGATTAACCTCATCCTTCATAAATCCATCCGCCGACACGTCAACTCCCAAGTATCTGAAAACATTCACTTCTTCCATACTCCTCCTCCCCAATTTGATATCCAATTTTTCTTTATCTAAATCAATTGATACCCTCATCACCTTACTCTTTTCTATGTTCACTTTCAACTTTCTACCTTTACACACATTCCCAAACTCATCCACTAACCTTTGCAATTTTTCTTTAGAATCTCCCATAAGCACAGTATCATCAGCAAAAAGTAACTGTGTCAGTTCCCATTTTGAATTTGATTCCCCAAAATTTAATCCCACCCCTCTCCCGAACACCCTAGCATTTACTTCCTTTACAACCCCATCTATAAATATATTAAACAACCATGGTGACATTACACATCCCTGTGTAAGACCTATTTTTACCGGGAAGTAGTATCCCTCTCTTCTACACACCCTAACCTGAGCCTCACTATCCTCATAAAAACTCTTTACAGCATTTAATAACTTACCACCTATTCCATATACTTGCAACATCTGCCACATTGCTCTTCTATCCACTTTATCATATGCCTTTTCTAAATCCATAAATGCAATAAAAACTTCCCTACCTTTATCTAAATACTATTCACATATATGCTTCAATGTAAACACTTGATCTACACATCCCCTACCCACTCTGAAACCTCCTTGCTCATCCGCAATCCTACATTCTGTCTTACCTCTAATTATTTCAATTATAACCCTACCATACACTTTTCCTGGTATACTCAGTAAACTTATTCCTCTATAATTTTTACAGTCTCTTTTGTCCCCTTTCCCTTTATATAAAGGGACTATACATGCTGTCCGCCAATCCCTAGGTACCTTCCCCTCTTTCATACATTTATTAAACAAAAGTACCAACCACTCGAACACTATATCCCCCCCTGCTTTTAACATTTCTGTCATGATCCCATCAGTTCCAGCTGCTTTACCCCTTTCATTCTATGTAATGCCTCACGTACCTCCCCCACACTTACATTCTGCTCTTCTTCACTCCTAAAAGATGGTATACCTCCCTGACCAGTGCATGAAATTACTGCCTCTCTTTCTTCCTTAACATTTAAAAGTTCTTCAAAATATTCTCTCCATCTACCTAATACCTCCATCTCCCCATCTACTAACTCCCCTACTCTCTTTTTAACTGACAAATCCATACTTTCCCTAGGCTTTCTTAACTTGTTAAACTCACTCCAAAATTTTTTCTTATTTTCATTAAAATTTCTTGACGGTGCCTCTCCCACTCTATCATCTGCTCTCCTTTTGCACTCTCTCACCACTCTCTTTACCTTTCTTTTACTCTCCATATACTCTGCTCTTCTTATAACACATCTGCTTTGTAAAAACCTCTCATAAGCTACCTTTTTCTCTTTTATCACTCCCTTTACTTCATCATTCCACCAATCACTCCTCTTTCCTCCTGCCCCCACCCTCCTATAACCACAAACTTCTGCCCCACATTCTAATACTGCATTTTTAAAACTATTCCAACCCTCTTCAACCCCCCCCCACTACTCACCTTTGCACTAGCCCACCTTTCTGCCAATAGTCGCTTATATCTCACCCGAACTTCCTCCTCCCTTAGTTTATACACTTTCACCTCCCTCTTACTTGTTGTTGCCACCTTCCTCTTTTCCCATCTACCTCTTACTCTAACTGTAGCTACAACTAAATAATGATCCGATATATCAGTTGCCCCTCTATAAACATGTACATCCTGGAGCCTACCCATCAACCTTTTATCCACCAATACATAATCTAATAAACTACTTTCATTACGTGCTACATCATACCTTGTATATTTATTTATCCTCTTTTTCATAAAATATGTATTACTTATTATCAAATCTGTTTCTACGCATAGCTCAATTAAAGGCTCCCCATTTACATTTACCCCTGGCACCCCAAATTTACTTACTACTCCCTCCATAACATTTTTACCCACTTTAGCATTGAAATCCCCAACCACCATTACTCTCACACTTGATTCAAAACTCCCCACGCATTCACTCAACATTTCCCAAAATCTCTCTCTCTCCTCTACACTTCTCTCTTCTCCAGGTGCATACACGCTTATTATAACCCACTTTTCACATCCAACCTTTATTTTACTCCACATAATCCTTGAATTAATACATTTATAGTCCCTCTTTTCCTGCCATAGCTTATCCTTCAACATTGTTGCTACTCCTTCTTTAGCTCTAACTCTATTTGAAACCCCTGACCTAATCCCATTTATTCCTCTCCATTGAAACTCTCCCAACCCCTTCAGCTTTGTTTCACTTAAAGCCAGGACATCCAGCTTCTTCTCATTCATAACATCCACAATCATCTCTTTCTTATCATTCGCACAACATCCACGCACATTCAGACTTCCCACTTTGACAATTTTCTTCTTCTTATTCTTTTATAGATTTTTTTTTTTTTTTTTCAACAAGTCGGTCGTCTCCCACCGAGGCAAGGTGACCCAAAAAAGAAAGAAAATCCCCAAAAAGAAAATACTTTCATCATCATTCAACACTTTCACCACACTCACACATTATCACTGCTTTTGCAGAGGTGCTCAGAATACAACAGTTTAGAAGCATATACGTATAAAGATACACAACACATCTTTTATAGATATACTGCAATAAACATTGAAAATAAATGAGTTAAAAGTACAATTTAACCAGTGGATTTTGCCTTACAATTTTAAAAGTTTGTATATTGAGAGTTTACTGTATTGGTATCAGTGGGTATTGGTCACTTCTTATAATACAGTCTCTCCTCACTTAACCTTAAACTGTCCAAACATATGTCTACATTTACGTGTGTAGCACTCCGACCTTGATTTTCTCCATTTGAAAGCATGTAAAAAAACATAGATCTACGTTCAGAGCGCTATGCGAGCAAACGTAGATATACGTTTGGACAGTTTAAGGGTAAATGATGGAGTTCTGTTCCTAATAATAGGTCGGTAAATGAATTGGTGGGTTTGTGTAAACCATCTTTAGATATTTTTTAATGTCACATTTGCACCATTTATAAAATTTTTTGTATATTTTTTAATGTTTATACAGTAATGTAGGGTATATTGTAATAAACAGAATAGAGAAAATCAGCTCCAATATACACTTCTTTGCTATGCATACTGGTCAGAGAGCTGGTCGTAAGTCCAAGCAGTTGTTAAACGAGTACATTGTCAAGTGAGGAGATACTGTACTGTTATTGGTGCCAGTATCAGTAGGTATCTGATAAATTTGATGGTATTGGCCTGATGGCTTCTGTTATGTGAATATTTCTTATGATAAAGAGGTTCTGTTTTTATAAATGAAAAACATTTAATTCATTTGGTGGGAAGGCAGATAGAGATATAACTGAATGAAGGTATGGCTGGGTGGTCCAAATCTGGTGTTTTAGAAATAACACTATACCTCGTCATTTGTGGTTAGAGAGATAGAGTCTCAGCTGTAAAAGGTTCAGCAGAACTGATTCATAGAAATAAAGTGCACTTTTCATGCATATGATGAATTGTAATCAAATTATACATTCTCTGCTATAAAATATATTTGATACCTAATATTTACTTCAACAGATAGCAATTCACTTTGGTTTATTACGCCAGGGGTATTCCCAAGGAAATCTGTTTCCATTTATTGAAGAGATGCAACGAGTAAAAGAGACTGAAGAAGCTGTCTGTTACAGTCCTGATGTCTCTAAGTTCACTGGAGGTTAGTTTTTTATTGATTGTAAATTATAAATTTTTTATAATTTGTAACTAACTCTTTCACTGTCGGTCCTGTAATATTATGGCTTGCAAGTCAGTGTCAGTCCCGTAATAGTATGCCAAAATTCTAGCGGTTTCACCCCTCAAGGAAGGTTCCTTCATGCTGGTGAGGGGCTCTTGATCTAGGGAATTGGATCTGTGTTCCAGTTTCCTGAATTAAACCTGAATACCTTCCACATCCCCTCACAGGCGCTGTATAATCCTATGGGTTTAGCGCTTCCCCCTTAATTGTAATAATAATAATAATAGTATTAATAATAATCTATTGGCTTCAAATCTTGTGGGAGAAAGCTGGTAGACCTACATATGAGAGAATGGGTCTGAGTGGTCAATGTGCGCAGTATAAAAAAAATCCTGCAGCACGCAGCGCATGAGAAAAAAAAACTTCGACCCTGTTTTTCGTTTAGAACAGCGACTTTGTGGTGTATTTTCTTACGGTATTTATGGTTGTATCCTTGTTTTCTTGGTCTCATTTGATAGAATGGAAGACATGTTATAGAACTAGAGATGATTTTGAGTGGTTTACAGACTAAAAGTACCTTGAAATTGAGTTCAAAGTAGCAGAAATGTTCAATTTTTGCCGATGTTGAAGAGTAAACAAATCATGTCACGCGTCTAATACACATCAACTGGTGGGTCTGACATGCTTTCACAAATGCACTGATAGTATTTATACCATTTTTACAATAATGCAGTAGTCTACATAACAGTAAATCTTCTATGATTTGTGTGAATAAAAATTCAAAAGGGAAAGCAAGTGTAATATAAGAGGGGCCTGGAGATATGACTAATGAAGAAAGAAAATGTTGTTTTAGTGCCAGGAATATTTGCAGTGTTAATTCTGGACCCTATTTTGAAATTGGCCTTCCTTGAATTGTGTATGAAGTTGGCCAAATTACCAAATTCTGATCACTTTATTGAGTGGTTGAAATCAGTAAAGGGGCAGTTTCTTGTACTCAATCGATAGAACAAAAGGAGTTCTAATGAAATAGCTATGAGTTTGGTCGGCTGGAACAATGGAATTTGCCGAAAATAGGGCTCAAATTGGGCAAAATCGCCGACATGTAAACATCGCCGAGACCGCTAACTCTGCAAGAGCGTAATTCCTTAAGTTTTCCATCAAATTTCGTACTTTTGGTGTCATTACCATTGGAAAAAGTTCTCTATCATTTCATGAGAAAATAATTTTTATTTTTTTAAATTCTTTGACACTGAGAGCAAGTTTGTGAGCAGGGGTCTCGACAGTGAAAGGGTTAATGATTGTCTAGAACTTCATTCCATTTTCTGTATATTGACTGTCTAAGCAATGGCAGTTAATGAAAGTGTGTGTATAATTTCAACTATTTCCATTATTTTTACTGTGTTGTTAACAGTTTGTTAGTATTTGTGCAATATCAGGTGCTAAGCCAGGTGCTCATTCAGATGCTAAAGTCATATCTAATTTAATCTGAATAGTGTATTTACTTAACAAATCATTAATTTTTTTTTTAGTGGTTAGTAGTAAGATATGATAAGATTTTGTTTGGATTTTTAACCCCGAAGGGTTAGCCACCCAGGATAACCCAATAAAGTCAGTGCATCATCGAGGGACTGTCTGTCTTATTTGCATTGGGGTCCTCAATTTTGTTTCCCAGGATGTGACCCACACCAGTTGACTAACACCTAGGTACCTACTTGCTTGCTAGATGAATGGGATAACAGGTGTAATGAAACACACCTAGCTTTCCTGGAGAGAGTTCCGGGGGTCAACGCCCCCACAGCCTGGTCTGTGACCAGGCCTCATGGTGGATCAGGGCCTGATCAACCAGGCTGTTACTGCTGGCTGCACACAATCCAATGTACGAACCACAGCCTGGCTGGTCAGGTACTGACTTTAGGTGCTTGTCCAGTGTCTGCTTGAAGACAGCCAGGGGTCTATTGGTAATCCCCATTATGTATGCTGGGAGGCAGTTGAACAGTCTTGGGCCCCTGACACTCATTGTGTTGTCTCTTAACGTGCTGGTGATGTTGCATCATCTGCCGAGTCTTTTGCTTTAGTAGGGAGTGATTTTCGTGTGCAAGTTTGGTACTAGTCCCTCTAGGATTTTCCAGGTGTATATATTCGTGTATCTCTACCGCCTGCATTCCAGGGAGTACAGGTTCAGGAACTTCAAGCACACCCAGTAATTGAGGTGTCTTATCTCAGTTATGCGTGCAATGAAGGTTCTCTGTACATTTTCTAGGTCAGCAATTTCACCTCCTTGAAAGGTGCTGTTAGTGTGCAGCAATTTTCAGCCTAGATAGAACAAGCGACCTGAAGAGTGTCATCATGGGCTTGGCATCCCTAGTTTTGAAGGTTCTCATTATCCATCCTGTCATTTTTCTAGCAAAGTAAAAGGACACAAGTGCTACTAATGTGACATTTTATTGTGGCAACGTTTTGCTCTCCAGGAGCTTTGTCAAGCCGAAACATTGCCACAATAAAATGTCACATTAGTTGCACTTGTGTCCTTTTACTTTACATATTGTCGGTAATCCTACCAACATTATTACATTTTTCTAGCAGATGCAATTGATACAATGTTATGGTCCTTGAAGATGAGATCCTCCGACATGATCACTCCCAGATCTTTGACGTTAATTTTTCACTCTATTGTGTGGTTGAAATTTGTTTTATACTCTGATGAAGTTCTAATTTCCTCATGTTTACCATATTGGAGTAATTGAAATTTCTCATCGTTGAACTTCATATTGTTTTCTGCAGCCCATTGAAAGATTTGGTTGATGTCTGCCTGGAGCCTTGCAGTGTCTGCAATGGAAGACACTGTCATGCAGATTCAGGTGTCATCTGCAAAGGAAGACACGGTGCTGTGGCTTACATCCCTGTCTATGTCAGATATGTGGATGAGGAACGAGATGGGAGTGAGTACTGTGCCTTGCGGAACAGAGCTTTTCACAGTAGCCGCCTCAGAGTTTACTCTGTTGACTACTACTCTTTGTGTTATTTTTGTCAGGAAATAATAGATCCATCTACCAACTTTTCCTGTTATTCCTTTAGCGCGCATTTTGTGCGCTATTACGCCATGGTCACCCTTGCTGGGAATCGAACCACAGACACTCATGTTTATATTTCAGTTTGGAGGGATATGTTGTGTATCTTTATACGTATATGCTTCTAAACTGTTGTATTCTAAGCACCTCTGCAAAAGCAGTGATAATGTGTGAGTGTGGTGAAAGTGTTGAATGATGATGAAAGTATTTTCTTTTTGGGGATTTTCTTTCTTTTTTGGGTCACCCTGCCTCGGTGGGAGACGACCGATTTGTTAAAAAAAAAAAAAAAAAAACTAAAACAAGAGTACTTTCTATTTCCCTATTGCTAGTACATACTTAAATTCTCTATTAGTCTTATGGATGCAAATATCAATCCAGATATTACTCTCCAGATATTATTACACTACATGTCACAAAAACTTTTCTCAGTGCCACCAAGAACATAACTGTATTCAATTATAATGTTTGATCACTGAGTAAACATTACGATGACCTCTTAGCACTGCTTAATTCTCTAAATGTTAACATGTCTGTCATTATTCTTACTGAAACCTGGCTTGAACGTGACTTAACAGACATCTTTGCCTTACCTGGTTACACAGCCATATATAAACTGTAGGCCTGATCAGTTAAGAAGTGGCACTGCTATCTACTACACTGATGAATTAGAATGTGTTAAATCTACTTCCACCAGGGACGAAAATAGTGAATATACAGTTGCAAAATTCTCGTCTAAAAACCTAAACAAACTTATTACAGCTGGAGCAGTCTACAGGTTACCTCACACCAATTCTTACGCTTTTTGTGATAGCCTACAAAGCATTATAACTGACTCAGAGATGAATGAACACTACCTGATACTTGCTGGTGACTTCAACATAAACCTTGTCCAAGCAGGTGACCCTCAAGTAGCTGACTTCATTAACACTATGAAGAACTGATTGCTACTTTGCTACTACCATCTATAACTAAGTCAACAGGAATCTTTTGAGACAAGTGCCTCATTACTTGACCATATCTGGACCAACACTATATCCTCACTAAAAGCAGGGATAATCACAGATAACACTACAGACCACTACCCCACCTTCCCATAACTAACTTATGTAAATTGCCTCAAGGCACAAGTAAGATTTCATTACGATTTCATGACGATCCATCAGTAAATAACTTTATTTCATCATTAAGTAACATTGGCACAGAGAGCTAGCCGACAGCCATGATATTGATGAATATAAAAGGCATTGTCCAATTAAAACTAAGCAGATCACAGCAGAGAGAGATTAAACAGCCCATAGCTTATAAACTGATCCTCAAATCCATTGATAAAACAGCATCACTATGAAAAACAGTTCAGACTGGGCTTAATGACAAATGAATAGACAAAACAATACATGTCAGTACTTACAAATCTAATATGGAAGTCTAAATAACTGTATTATGCAAGCTGATTTAATGAAATAAAAGGGGAGATGAAAAAAGACCTGGAAAACCCTCTCTGAAATCCTGGGCTCTAGAAAACTGTCCAGAAACAGAGTTATAAAATTAACTAAACCAAATGAATCACATATCCAATCTGCAGACGCTGCCAACAAACTTGATGTTTTCTTCTTTACTACTGTATAGGATCAAAACTAGCAAGCAAAATCCTAGCCTCAAATACTCAGGCGAGAGACTTCCTCACTGGAAATTACCAATGTACTCAATACCTAGCTCCTACTAATCCTACTGAAGTCTCACTCATCATAAAGTCACTGAAAAAACAAGACAGGAAACCTAAATAACTTGCCACCACTCATGTAGAAAAAAGAGGCTCATGCTGTTGCCTATTATTGCAACTTTGTTAAACATATCAGTGGAATCTTCAACATTCCCATCCATACTCAAGATAGTAAGGGTTACCCCGATCCTTAAGGGTGAAGGACTGATTATTGTCTTCACGTCTTTACTATTTCTGCTAACTCTTTTGAACTCTACTGAAGAAGCCTACTGTGTAGGTGAAACGTTTTAGAATAAAGATACCTAACTGTCGAACATGTGCCTTAATTATCGACTAAATAATGATATGTATGTTGCCCCTTTATAAACATGCACATGCTTAAGTCTGCCCATCAACCTTTTATCCACCAGTACATAATCCAACAACCTACTTTCATTATGTGCTATATCATATCTTGTGTATTTACATATTCTCTTTTTCTTAAAATATGTATTATTACCAAACTTCTTTCTGTGCATACAATAGCCCCTCATATTACACGGTAGCTATGTTCCTGAAAATGCCGCATTAGATAAATCCGTGTTATATAAACTGAAGAACTTGTGGAAAAAATAGGGTTACATTCTTGGGACCCTCCCAAAAGCCAAACAACTTTTTTTTTTAGACACCCAAATCTTACAAAAATAAAAATAATAATGTTTTTGTTGCTTAAGACTACAAATGCAACATAATATTTTTTACCTTAAATTGTGGTTGCTGGTGTATGTCAGTAATTGTGAAGAGTGGAGATGCATGGTGTGGCCCTACTGGGCTAAGGTGGATGGTTGTTGGTTGTCAGCAGAAGTGGATGGGTAAGGTTCTGGTATTAAGGGAATGGTTGTATTGGAGTGTGCATAAATTCCATAATGGATCTCTGGCTTCTTTTACCTAGGAGTACATTATACATTATTCCAGAGGCTTGATACTGCCAGGTTGGAGTCAGAGTCCATTGATGAAACTAGTTTTTCATCACTTTTCTTGTGTAGTTACACTTGAATGACTTAACTCCCCAATCCAGTGGTTGTATTAAAGATGTAGTTAGAGGTAAAAATACAACTTTTACATGTGGGGTCACATCCAGCAAAGCTTCTGGATGAGTATGGGAATTATCAAGAATGAAGAGAGCTTTGAATGCAAGGTTCTTGCTGTGCAGGTAAATCTTGACTTCAGGAATAAAGTGATGCTTAAACCAGTCAGTAAATAATTCCTGTCATCCATGCCGACTGGTTTGACCTTCAAATTACTGGTAAGGTGTTTTTATCTACACCTTTCAAAGCACAAGGATTCTTAGAGCAGTAAATAACCATGGGCTTACACTTTAAATCACCTGATGCATTACTGGAAAGGAGCAAGGTGAAGCTATCTTTTGCTCCCTTGAAGCCCGCTGCAACCCTGCAGAGACAGTGGTTTCACCCACGGCCAGGTGGTGGCCTGAGCTAGGGAAATATCCCATGGGTAATGCTCCAGATTTTTTCTCCTCCCAAAAACTGAACCGTGTTAAATTAATTTTATGAAGTGTTGTATAAAATTATGCCGCAGTTTTTCAATAGTGTAATAACCAAAGAGTGCCAAATAAATCTGTGTAATATGAGGGTCTACTGTAGTTCAATTAAAGGTCCCCCATTTTCATTTACCCCTGGCACCCCAAACTTACCTGCTACTCCCTCCACAACAGTTTTACCCACTTTTGTACTATAACCCACTTTTCACATCTGACCCATAGTTTGCTCCACATAATCCTTGAATTTATACACTTATGTTCCCTCTTTTCCTGCCATAACTGATCCTTCAACATTATAGCTACTTCTTCCTTAGCTCTAACCCTATGGAAGACTCCTGACCTAATCCAATTTATTTCTCCCTACTGAAACTTTCCTACCCCCTTCAGCTTTGTTTCATTTAGAGCCAGGATGTCCAGCTTCTTCTCATTCATAACATCCACAATTATCTCCTATCATCTACACTACATTCATGCACATTCAAACACCCCAACTTCAAGGATTTCTTTTTAATTTTAGTAAGCTATACAGGAGAAGTGGTTACTAGTCCACTGCTCCTCGCATTTTAGTTGACTTTTACAACATACATGGCTCATTGTCCATAGAGATGAAAGGAAATAATAAGAACAAGAACTATTAAGAAAAAATAAAAGAAAACTCTGATGTGTGTGTAAACTAAATGTGTATATGCATGTGTATTGTGACCTAATTGTAAATAAAAGTAGCAAGATATACCTATTATCTTGTGTGTTTATGAGACAGAAAAAAGACACCAGGACTCCTACCATCATGTAAAACAAATACAGTGGTACCTCGAGTTTCGAACAGCTCCCAACTCGAACAATTATGTAAGTGTATTTTTGTAAGTGCTTTTGCAAGTGTATTTTTGGGGGTCTAAAACGGACTAATCTAATTTACATTACAGTATTCCTTATGGGAACAGATTTGTTCGGTATTGGCACTCGAACAGCCTTCTGGAACAAATTAAGTTCGTAACTTGAGGAGGCAAAGAGGGGAATGTATGAGAGTATAGTTTTACCAACGCTCTTATATGGGTGTGAAGCATGGGTGATGAATGTTGCAGCGAGGAGAAGGCTGGAGGCAGTGGAGATGTCATGTCTGAGAGCAATGTGTGGTGTGAATATAATGCAGAGAATTCGTAGTTTGGAAGTTAGGAGGAGGTGCGGGATTACCAAAACTGTTGTCCAGAGGGCTGAGGAAGGGTTGTTGAGGTGGTTCGGACATGTGGAGAGAATGGAGCGAAACAGAATAACTTCAAGAGTGTATCAGTCTGTAGTGGAAGGAAGGCGGGGTAGGGGTCGGCCTAGGAAAGGTTGGAGGGAGGGGGTAAAGGAGGTTTTGTGTGCGAGGGGCTTGGACTTCCAGCAGGCATGCGTGAGCGTGTTTGATAGGAGTGAATGGAGACAAATGGTTTTTAATACTTGACGTGCTGTTGGAGTGTGAGCAAAGTAACATTTATGAAGGGGTTCAGGGAAACCGGCAGGCCGGACTTGAGTCCTGGAGATGGGAAGTACAGTGCCTGCACTCTGAAGGAGGGGTGTTAATGTTGCAGTTTAAAAACTGTAGTGTAAAGCACCCTTCTGGCAAGACAGTGATGGAGTGAATGATGGTGAAAGTTTTTCTTTTTCGGGCCACCCTGCCTTGGTGGGAATCGGCCAGTGTGATAATAAAAAAAAAAAACTTGAGGTACCACTGTACAGGTTTCTGTCTCACACTCATTTGGCAGGACAGTAGTACCTCCCTGGATGGTTGCTGTCTACCAACGTACTACAGTATATGTATATACTTTAATTCATTTATCCATTCTATGTAATATTTTATTCAATTATATTTTTATGAAATACTGTACGGGTTGTTTACATTTTTAATTAGTGGTTTATCATATATTATTTTTAGTGCTTTCATGTTGTCACTACTCTAGATGTGGAGATAATCTACTGGAATCATGAAGCAGTAAACCATCTTCTCGATTTGTACCTCATATACCAGCCAACTGCATCCTCTTCCCATGGTTGTAAAGATGAAGTATTCATGAAAATCAAAGACAAAATGCTGGAATTAGGATATGGGTAAGTGTTCTGTGTTATGGTTGTAGAATAAGAAAAACCAAAGCAACAAAAAGTGAAATGAAGACCATAAAATTAAATAGAATTAAGAAAATAATTTTTTTCTGTCTCTTATGATCCATAAATATTAGTTACTGTAGATATACATTCAGATTTATTATATTTTAAATTTGACCTTACTATTTTTTTATTTTTTATTAACACATCAGCCGTCTCCCACCAAGGCCCCTAGGGTGGCCTGAAAAAAAAAACTTTTATCATTCACTCTATCACTGTCTTGCCAGAGGCACGCTTACACTACAGTAATAAAACTGCAACATAACACCCCTCCTTCAGAGTGAAGGCACTGTACTTCACATCTCCAGGACTCAAGTCCGGCCTGCCGGTTTCCCTTAATCCTTTTGTAAATGTTACCTTGCTTAAGGTAGTAGGTTGGTAGAAAGTAACCACCAAGGGAGGTACTACCGTCCTGCCAAGTGAGTTTGAAACAGAAACCTGTAACTGTTTTACATGATGGTAGGATTGCTGGTGTCCCTCTTTTCTGTCTCATAAACACGTTGGATAACCGGTATATCGTGTTACTTCTACTTAGGTCACACTACGCAGGCATGCACATGCATATACATACATACACACATCTAGGTTTTTCTTCTTTTTCTTAATAGTTCTTATTCTTCTTTATTTCCTCTATTCTCCATGGGAAAGTGGAAAAGAATCTTTCCTCCATAAGCAATGCATGTCATATGAGGCTACTAAAATGCCGGGAGCAATGGGCTAGTTACCCCTTCTCCTGTAGAAAATTCTAAAAAAAGATATAATTCAGTATAACATAGGGATCAGACAATTTTCTTCTTATTCTTTTTAGTAAAAAAAGGAAAAAAGGGGGGAAAAAAAAAGGGAAAAAAGGTGAGTGGTGCATTGAGGTATATGTGGAGTCAAAAAACGTTATCTATGGAGGCAAAGAAGGGAATGTATGAAAGTATAGTAGTACCAACACTCTTATATGGATGTGAAGCTTGGGTGGTAAATGCAGCAGCGAGGAGACGGTTGGAGGCAGTGGAGATGTCCTGTCTAAGGGCAATGTGTGGTGTAAATATTATGCAGAAAATTCGGAGTGTGGAAATTAGGAGAAGGTGTGGAGTTAATAAAAGCATTAGTCAGAGGGCAGAAGAGGGGTTGTTGAGGTGGTTTGGTCATTTAGAGAGAATGGATCAAAGTAGAATGACATGGAAAGCATATAAATCTATAGGGGAAGGAAAGAGGGGTAGGGGTCGTCCTCGAAAGGGTTGGAGAGAGGGGGTAAAGGAGGTTTTGTGGGCAAGGGGCTTGGACTTCCAGCAAGTGTGCATGAGCATGTTAGATAGGAGTGAATGGAGACAAATGATACTTGGGACCTGACGATCTGTTGGAGTGTGAGCAGGGTAATATTTAGTGAAGGGATTCAGGGAAACCGGTTATTTTCATATAGTCGGACTTGAGTCCTGGAAATGGGAAGTACAATGCCTGCACTTTAAAGGAGTGGTTTGGGATATTGGCAGTTTGGAGGGATATGTTGTGTATCTTTATACGTATATGCTTCTAAACTGTTGTATTCTGAGCACCTCTGCAAAAGCAGTGATAATGTGTGAGTGTGGTGAAAGTGTTGAATGATGATGAAAGTATTTTCTTTTTGGGGATTTTCTTTCTTTTTTGGGTCACCCTGCCTCGGTGGGAGACGACCGACTTGTTGAAAAAAAAAAAAAAAATAGGGATCAGAAGAAAGCCACTAATTATTCAAATACATTTTGATTGTAATGAATTAATCAAACTGTACTCAAGCCAGGTCAGCTTGGTAATTCATTATAATCATAAGTACAATGAGATGGTAATTATTTTATACGATGGTAGGATTGCTGGTTTCTCTTGTCTGTCTCATAAATATGTGAGATTACAGGTACATCTTGCTACTTTTACTTACACTTAGGTCACACTGCACATACTTCTTTCTTTCAACAAACCGGCCGTATCCCACCGAGGCAGGGTGGCCCAAAAAGAAAAACGAAAGTTTCTCTTTTTAAATTTAGTAATTTATACAGAAGGGGTTACTAGCCCCTTGCTCCTGGCATTTTAGTCGCTTCTTACAACACGCATGGCTTACGGAGGAAGAATTCTGTTCCACTTCCCCATGGAGATAAGAGGAAATAAACAAGAACAAAGATCAAGAACAAGATCAAAGTAGAATGACATGGAGAGCGTATAAATCTGTAGGGGAAGGAAGGTGGGGTAAGGGTCGTCCTCGAAAAGGTTGGAAGGAAGGGGTAAGGGAGGTTTTGTGGGCGAGGGGCTTGGACTTCCAGCAGGCGTGTGTGAGCGTGTTCGATAGGAGTGAATGGAGACATAGTATTTGGGACCTGACGAGCTGTTGGAGTGTGAGCAGGGTAATATTTAGTGAAGGGATTCAGGGAAACCAATTATTTTTATATAGCCGGTTTGGAATATTGGCAGTTTGGAGGGATATGTTGTGTATCTTTATACATATATGCTTCTAAACTGTTGTATTCTGGGCACCTCTGCAAAAACAGTGATTATGTGTGAGTGAGATGAAAGTGTTGAATGATGATGAAAGTATTTTCTTTTTTGGGATTTTCTTTCTTTTTGGGTCACCCTGCCTTAGTGGGAGATGGCTGACTTGTTAAAAAAAAAAAAACTAGTAAGAAAATAGAAGAAAACCCAGAGGGGTGTGTATATATATGCTTGTACGCATACGTGTAATGTGACCTAATCGTAAGTAGAAGTAGCAAGACGTTCCTGAAACCTTGCATGTTTACGAGACAGAGAAATGGGCACCAGCAATCCTACCGTCATGTAAAACAATTACAGGCTTTCATTTTACATTCACTTGGCAGGACTGTAGTACCTCCCTGGGCAGTTGTTGTCTACCAACCTACTACCTAGAACACTACACATACATGTACAAGCATATATATACACACCCCACTGGGTTCTCTTCTATTTTCTTTCTAGTTCTTGTTCTTGTTTGTTTCCTCTTATCTCCATGGGCAAGTGGAACAGAATTCTTCCTCCGTAAGCCATGCGTGTTGTAAGAGGCGACTAAAATACCGGGAGCAAGGGGCTAGTAACCCCTTCTCCTGTATAAATTACTAAATTTAAAAAGAGAAACTTTCGGTTTTCTTTTTGGGTCATCCTGCCTTAGTGGGATACGGCCGGTTTGTTGAAAAAAAAAATGAGATTTCAAATGAAGAATTGGTCAATTACAAGTAAGTTACATTGAAATTACTTCAGTTCAATGACCTGCATTTTATGGGGTGGTTGAATTAAGGTGGTGAGAAACAAAGCATGTAGGTAGTTAATGAATATAACATTTATGTGAGATTAATAGGTGCTTTTTAACAATATTAGTAAATATGTTGGCAGATAGGGAACTTTCGATATTATCAGACAGTGAACTTGAAATTTTTGGGCCATTTATCTGCATGGAGTTTTTGAACAGGTTGAGTTGTACATGTGGAATGTCAAGGAGATACTTGGTCCTTATATTGGGAGATGTCATGTCTGAGGGCAAGGTGTGGTGTGAATTAGTAGTTTGGAGATTAGGAGGAGGTTCAGGGTTACTAAAAGTATTATCCAGCTGAGATGGGGTTGAGATGGTTTAGACTTAGAGAGGATACAGCAGAATAGGATGACTTGGAGGGTGTCTGTCTGTAGTGGAAGGAATGAGGGATAGGGGTCTTCCTAGGAAGGAAGGGGCTTGGACATCCAACAGGTGTACTCACCTATTTGTACTCACCTATTTGTGGTTGCAGGGGTCGAGTCATAGCTCCTGGCCCCGCCTCTTCACTGATTGCTACTAGGTCCTCTCTCTCCCTGCTCCATGAGCTTTATCATACCTCGCCTTAAAACTATGTATGGTTCCCACCTCCACTACTTCACTTTCTAGGCTATTCCACGGCTTGACTACTCTATGACTGAAGAAATACTTCCTAACATCCCTTTGATTTATCTGAGTCTTCAACTTCCAATTGTGACCTCTTGTGTCTGTGTCCCATCTCTGGAACATCCCATCTTTGTCCACCTCGTCTATTCCGTGCAGTATTTTATATGTTGTTATCATGTCTCCCCTGACCCTCCTGGCCTCCAGTGTCGTAAGGCCGATTTCCCTCAGCCGATTTCCCGTAGCTCTGGGACTAGTCTTGTTGCAAACCTTTGCACTTTCTCTAATTTCTTGACGTGCTTGACTAGGTGTGGATTCCAAACTGGTGCTGCATACTCCAGTATGGGCCTGACGTAAATGGTATACAGAGTCTTGAACAATTCCTTACTGAGGTATCGGAACGCTATCCGTAGGTTTGCCAGGCGCCCGTATGCTGCAGCAGTTATCTGATTGATGTGCGCCTCAGGAGATATGCTCGGTGTTATACTCACCCCCAGATCTTTTTCCCTGAGTGAGGTTTGCAGACTTTGGCCATCTAAACTATATTGTGTCTGCGGTCTTCTTTGCCCTTCCCCAATCTTCATGGCTTTGCATTTGGCAGGGTTAAACTCAAGGAGCCAGTTGCTGGACCAGGCTTGTAGCCTGTCCAGGTCTCTTTGTAGTCCTGCCTGATCCTCATCCGATTTGATTCTTCTCGTTAACTTCACATCGTCCACAAACAAGGACACTTCTGAGTCTATCCCTTCCGTTATGTCATTCACATATACCAAGAACAGCACAGGTCCTAGGACTGACCCCTGTGGAACCCCGCTTGTCACAGGCGCCCACTTTGACACCTCATCATGTACCATGACTTGTTGTTGCCTCCCTGTAAGGTATTCTCTTATCCATTGCAGTGCCTTTCCTGTTATGTGTGCCTGATCCTCTAGCTTTTGCAGTAACCTCTTGTGAGGAACTGTGTCGAAGTCCTTCTTGCAGTCCAAAAAAATGCAGTCGATCCACCCCTCTCTCTCTTGTCTTACTTCTGTCACCTTGTCATAAAACTCTAATAGGTTTGTGACACAGGATTTTCCCTCCCTGAAACCATGCTGGTTGTCAATTATACACTTGTTTCTTTCCAGGTGCTCCATCACTCTCCTCCTGATGATCTTCTCCATGACCTTGCATACTATACACGTTAGTGATACAGGTCTGTAGTTTAGTGCCTCATGTCTGTCTCCCTTTTTAAAAATTGGGACTACATTTGCCATCTTCCATACCTCGGGGAGTTGCCCAGTTTCAAATGATGTGTTGAAGATCTTTGTTAATGGTACACACAATGTCTCTGGTCCCTCTTTAAGGACCCACAGAGAGATGTTGTCTGGTCCCACCGCCTTTGAGGTGTCAAGTTCGCATAGCAGCTTCTTCACCTCCTCCTTGGTTATATGTACCTCATCCAGCACTTGCTGGTGCACCCCCCTGCTCTGATTTCCTGGAGTCCTACTGGTTTCCACTGTAAATACTTCTTTAAATCTTGTGTTGAGCTCCTGACATACCTCCCGGTCATTTCTTGTGAATTCCCCATCACCCTTCCTCAGTCTGATTACCTGGTCCTTGACTGTTGTTTTCCTCCTGATGTGGCTGTACAACAGCTTCGGGTCAGTCTTGACTTTCGATGCTATGTCATTTTCGTATTGCCGCTGAGCCTCCCTTCTTATCTGTGCATATTCGTTTCTGGCTCTTCGGCTAATCTCTTTATTTTCCTGAGTTCTCTGTCTTCTGTACCTTTTCCATTCTCTAGTACACCTAATTTTTGCCTCCCTACACCTTTGGGTGAACCAAGGACTCATTCTGTTCTTCCCATTATTTCTGTTTCCCTTGGGAACAAACCTCTTCTCTGCCTCCTTGCATTTTGTTGCCACATAGTCCATCATTTCTTGTACTGGTTTTCCTGTCAGTTCCCTCTCCCACTGAATGTCTTGAAAGAGGTTCCTCAAGCCTGAGTAGTTCCCCCTTTTGTAGTTTGTTTTTTCCCACCCTATTCCTGCTGCTCTCTCCACTTGGAGCTCAACTATGTAGTCAAAGCACAGAACCACATGATCACTAGCTCCCAGGGGCCTTTCATACATGATATCCTCGATGTCAGAACTACTCAAGGTGAATACAAGGTCCAGTCTTCCTGGTTCATCCTCTCCTCTCTCTCTGGTAGTGTCTCTAACATGTTGATGCATGAGGTTTTCCAGTACCACATCCATCATCTTGGCTCTCCATGTTTCGGGACCCCCATGGGGCTCCAGGTTTTCCTAGTCAATCTCCTTGTGATTGAAATCACCCATAACTAGTAACTTTGCTCCCCCCATGTGTGCTCTCCTGGCCACCTCGGCTAGTGTGTCGACCATTGCTCTGTTGCTCTCATCGTATTCTTCTCTTGGCCTCCTGCAGTTCTGTGGTGAGTTGTACATTACTGCAATTATCACCTTATGTCCCTCAGACTGGATTGTTCCTACTAAGTAGTCCCTTTTGCCCGTGCCATCCATTTCTTCCATTTTCTCAACCCCCCACTGGTTTTTAATGAGCAGTGCAACTCCTCCTCCCCCTCTCCTCCCTCTGTCTTTCCTGAGGATTTGATATCTGGATGGAAAGATTGAATCTGTTATTATTCTGGTGAGTTTTGTTTCTGTGAGTGCTATTATGTCTGGGGATGTCTCCTTGATTCTTTCGTGCCACTCCTCATACTTATTTGTTATTCCATCTGCATTTGTATACCACACCTTCAACTTCTTTTCTAAGATTGTGGTCTGGGAGGTGTATTGGGGTTGGGGAAGTGAGAGACCTGATAAGGAACTATGGGTGGTTGCTGTGGGGGTGGAGTTTGTAATGCAGTGGGTGGGGGCATTGGATGTGGCATGGGTGTTTTGGTTTAGAGTATTTGGTTGCACTGGGGTTGACCTGGTTGAGAGGCTTCTATAGGAAGTTGTGAGGGAGGCTGTATTTGATCTTCCTGTGTCTGGGATCTCCTGTCTGTCTTCTCCATCCCCTCTCTTTCCTAATTTCGCCTTTGTACCATCTCTCTCTGTTTCTGCCTTTCTGCTTGTGTTCTGTCGCGGTCGAGATACACCTTCCTGTATGCTGGCATGTCCCTTAATTGTGCTTTCTCCTGCAGGATCCTGTTCAGAGTCGATTCTGCCTTGAAGGTCACTTTCACTGGCCGGGTTCTTTTTTTTACAAACCCCCCTATTCTCCGAAAATTTTCCAGCTGGGTCATGTCGTCTTCTCCTATTGCTTTCATGATGTTTTCAGTTGCTTTTTTTTCCCCTTGTTTTCTTGCTTCATATGTTTCCCCTTCAACTTCCTGAAGCCCATACACAAAGACTGACCTCACCCTTTCATTCTCCCACTGCATATCCCTGTGTATCCCCTCATTCAATTTGATTTCCTCCATTGCAGCTTTCCTTTCTTCAGTTTCACTAGCTAATGTACTTGGGCTTAGTGGCCTGTCATTTTCCCTTCTCGGCTTTCCCTGGGCTCTGCTGTGGTCTGTTAGGGCCTCCACATATAGCTTAGCTCTTTCATTTACTACAGTCTCCACTGATTGAGCTTCTACATGCAGTTTTGCTCCTTCTTTCCCTATAGTCCCCTTATTTGTGACTGAGGTAGCAGTCTCTGTTGTCAATCCCAAAATGTCCTTTAGTTCTTTAGGCTGTTTCAGATTTTTCTGTTCCTCTTCTAAGCTCTGTATCCTGGCCTCTGCTGCTTTGACTTGCACCTCTCACTTCCTGCTTTCCATGTCTATCCTCTCTTCCATTCTCATGCTAAGTTCTTCTAGTTTCTTTTCCCATTCATGTTCCCTTTTTGTGAGCTCTGCTGCCCAATCTTCCTTTGCAGTTTCCTCCTCCTGTCCCTTGGTTTTTCTTGTTGCTCTCTGGCAACCCATTTTTGTTTTATCCTGATTGCCTCAGAGTGGGAAACCTATGTAATTCTGTATGTTAGGTTAGTATTGTGTATGTCAGAGTGTGGGGGAGGTAGAGGAGGAACTGTGGCTAGGTGTGGGAGTAGTGGGGAGGGGGAGGTGGGGAAGGAGAGGGTGGAAGCAGTGAGGGTGAGTGGGAGGGAGGAGGTGGGGAGGGGGAAAGAGGGAGGGGAGGGATCAGGTGAAGGAGTGAGATGTCGGTGGGGGAGGGGGGGAGTGTATGTGTGAGTCTGGCAATGTGTGTGTGTGTGTGTGTTGTGTGTGTGTTGTGTGTGTGTGTGTGTGTTGTGTGTGTGTTATGTGTGTGTGTGTTGTGTGTGTGTGTGTGTGTGTGTGTGTGTATGAATGATTGTGTGTGTGTGGGTGTGTGTGTGTATGTGTATTACATAAAAGTGAATGGAGGCATATGGTTTTTATGACTTGATGTGCTGTTGGAAGGTGTGCTAAGTAAGATTTATGAAGGGATTCGGGGAAACCAGTTTGTCAGACTTGAGTACTAGAGGTGGAAGTGCAGTGCCTGCACTCTGAAGGAGGGGTGGGGATATTGCAGTTTGAAGCAACATGTTAGGTGTAATGTTGGTATGCCTCTGGCAAAACAGTGATTGAGTAATGGTGAAAGTATTTCTTCTTCGGGTCATCCTACCTCAGAGGGAGATTGCTGGGGTGATTAAAAAAAAAAAGTGCTCTGTTGCAGCTCTTTAGATAGAATTTAAGGTCTGAGTTATTGTATTGTACATTAAGCAGATTTAACTGGCCGGCCAGCTGCCTGTCTAGCTGTCTGTCTGGCTGTATGTCTGTCTGGCTGTATGTATGTCTGTCTGGATGTATGTCTGGCTGGCTGTCTGGTTGTCCGGCTGTCTGGCTGTCCAGCTGTCCGGCTGTCCGGCTGTCCGTCCGTCCGGCCGTCCCTCCCTCCCTCCTTCCCTCCCTCCTCCTTCCTCCCTCCCTCCCTTCCCTCCTCCTCCTCCTCCCTCCTCCTCCCTCCCTCCCTCCTCCCTCCTCCTCCCTCCCTCCCTCCCTCCCTCCCCTCCCCTCCTCCCTCCCTCCCTCCCTCCCTCCCTCCTCCCTCCCTCCCTCCTTCCTTCCCTCCTCCTTCCCTTCCCTCCTCCCTCCCTCCTTCCCTCCCTCCCTCCCTTCCCTCCTTCCCTCCCTCCCTCCTTCCCTCCTTCCTCCTCCCTCCCTCCCTCCCTCCTCCCTCCTCCTCCCTTCCCTCCTCCCTCCTCCCTCCCTCCCTTCCTCCCTCCCTCCCTCCCTCCCTCCTCCTCCCTCCTCCCTCCCTTCCCTCCCTTCCCTTCCTTCCTTCCCTCCTTCCCTCCCTTCCCTCCTTACCTTCCTTCCTTCCCTTCCCTCCTTCCCTCCCTCCCTCCCTCCCTTCCTCCCCTCCCCTCCCTTCCCCTCCCTCCCTCCTCCTCCTCCTCCTTCCCTCCCTCCTCCTTCCCTCCTCCACCCCTTCCTCCATCCCTTCCTCCCTCCCTCCCTCCCTTCCTCCTCCTCCTCCTCCCTTTCCTTCCCTCCTTCCCTTCCTTCCTTCATCCCTTCCCTTCCCTCCTTCCCTTCCCCTCCCTCCCTCCCTCCCTCCTCCTCCTCCTCCCTCCTCCTTCCCTCCTCCCTTCCCTCCTCCCTCCCTCCTCCCCTCCCTCCCTCCCTCCCTCCCTCCCCTCCCCTCCCCTCCCCTCCTCCCTCCTCCTCCTCCTCCTCCCTCCCTCCCTCCCTCCCTCCTCCTCCTCCTCCTCCCCTCCCCTCCTCCCCTCCCTCCCTCCCCTCCTCCTCCCTCCTCCTCCCCTCCCCTCCTCCTCCCTCCCCTCCTTCCCTCCCTCCCTCCCTCCCTTCCTACCCTCCTTCCCTACCTCCTTCCCTACCTCCTTCCCTCCCACCTTCCCTTCCCTCCCTTCCTTCCCTCCCTCCTTCCCTCCCTCCCTCCCTCCTCCCTCCTCCCTCCTCCTCCCTCCTCCCTCTCTCTCTCCTCTCTCTCTCTCTCCTCTCTCTCTCTCTCTCTCTCTCTCTCTCTCTCTCTCTCTCTCTCTCTCTCTCTCTCTCTCTCTCTCTCTCTCTCTCGCTCTCTCTCTCTCTCTCTCGCTCCCTTTTTTTTTTCACAGGGTTTGACAAGGTTTAGGATCCCTAGCTTTATTGACAGCTATATTACAGGTTAAAGAATTCCTAACTTTGTTGGCAAGCTGAAGGCTGTTACCTACATCAGCTCATTTGAAAGTATTTTTATTGTTATGAGACATACAAAGTGAGGAACAGGATGAAGTTGGAGCCATCTGTGGGCCAGCATTTTCATTTGATCAACTGACTTTATCTCGTTGACATCATTATGCTGTACTGAATGTGTTCCATATTCGAGTCATCCTGGGTATATATGATATCAAATGGAGTGATGTTCTGGAGAAGGGTACAGCCAGAGTGAATTGCTGCTTTCTGCCCATCTTGTGGCATAAAAGCTTGTTTCACGCTGTCCTCGAAGTGGATCCAAGTGTGGTACTTTGACAATATTGGCCTTGTACATAACAGTAAGGCCACCCACATCCCTCCTGTGTTGAAGGCTCTGCTGAAATGACAGATCTATCCAGGATGGGTCCAGGCGAGAGATGAGATGTCTTGCTCTGTTCTCTACTCTGTCAAGCGATGTCGCAGATGAGAGGGGGCAGGCAAACCAAGAAAGTGGAGCATACACAAGGTGTGGAGCGTACTTGTGCCTCGTGCAGAAATTTTGCAACCCCTACTGTCAAGTAGCTGAGATACGACAAAGTGCTGTAAGCTTACCAGGCTGCCTTGTTTGCAAGATTTACAACATGGTTCTTCATGGTTAGTTTGGAGTCAGATTTCACCCTAAGGATATCAACTTCTTCTCCAGGTGCCAACACCCTCCCATTCATCTCTCTCTCTCTCTCTCTCTCTCTCTCTCTCTCTCTCTCTCTCTCTCTCTCTCTCTCTCTCTCTCTCTCTCTCTCTCTCTCTCTCTCTCTCTCTCTCTCTCTCTCGCTCTCTCTCTCTCTCTCTCGCTCTCTCGCTCTCTCGCTCTCTCGCTCTCTCTCTAGCTCTCTCTTTCACACAGGTACACATAAGTACAGTTATTATACATAGTGTAAATTACCTAGGATAACCCAAAAAATTCTATGTGCTATACAGTGCTTGTAGATATAAGGCATAATAAGCATGACAGGCAAGTACAGTGGTACCTCGGGATACGAACAGCTCAAAACTCGAACATTTATGTAAGTGTATTTACATAAGGGCTTTTGTAAGTGTATTTTTGGGGGTCTGAAACGGATTAATCTAACCATACCCCGGCCGGGATTGAACCCGCGGTCAGAGAGTCTCAAAACTCCAGCCCGTCGCGTTAGCCACTAGACCATTATACCTTATGGGAACAAATTCATTCGGTATCGGCACTCGAACAGCCTTCTGGAACGAATTAAGTTCATATCCCGAGGTACCACTGAACTACGTATTTTCACTTCATCAAGAATCAGACGTGATGACTCTGCATCGTGTGTAATACATACCTATTGGTTTACGAGCCACTCTCTGAGACACAGAAACAAGCAGACAAAGACAGACATACACAGGCAGACAGAAAGACAGATAGGCAGAGCTAGACAGACAGACAGACATGTTTGTGTGTAACAGTGAAAACAAATAAAGCCAGGGTTCCCTGGAGCAGTGCATGCTCATCAAGTGTCACTCCACTGCTGCACTGTCAGCAGTGGAGTGACACTTGTCTTACAGTAATAATACACCATTCTTCAAGGAGTTTCATATATACTCCAGCATGTCTAAAATATTGCTGGGACCTATAAATACTTTGTATATATTTCTAGACAATAATAAATGACCAAGGCAGATGAAAATGTTCACCTGCCAGTGTGTTTGTGACTATTTGAGTACTATTTCAGTACCTATTATTAGTGTCTGAACAAAGATTGGCTGTGAAGTCACAAGAACTATTATAAATTGTAATTATCAGAACATAAAAATTATATAATTTAAAATAAAAACAAGAAAAAAAGGTATATTGGCAACACTTCTGCAAGCGGCAGGACTCGATGTGGCCATCAGGTGAGCATCCAACCCCAACTTTGCGGTCTTATACTTTGGTAAGTACTGATCCTAAAATTTTTTTTTTTTGGTCTTATTACACACGGAAAATTGCCCTCTTTAATTAAAAAAAAAATGTTTTCAAATATTCGGAACGCTGGCAGTGAAAATGTAAATCTACGTTTGGGCAGTTTAACCCTTAAACTGTCCAAACTTAGAACTACGTTTATACCGCTAGCACTCCAAATGTAGATCTACATTTTATTTTTCCTAACTCCAAATTTGGCCTGAGATGCCTGGCCAGTATAGAATGGGTCTTAACACTCGGTGTGCACACTATTAAAAAAAATCTGGGACCACTTACTACCTTGTGGGAGCACCAGTTCAATTGAGCACCAGCTAGAGCAAATAGCGTGACAAACACCAGGGATTCACTGATGTCATGCCATATTAACACTCCCCTTTTAAGAAGAAAGTGATGGATGTGACCACAAGTGGTCAAGGAAATATCAAAAACCTCAATAATAACCCATGTGTAACAGTTGTGCAACATCCTTCATTTTTGATACCACTTGCTGTCTGTCTGTATCTCTGTCTATCGTTCAATATCTCTGTCTTTCTCTGTTTCTCTCTCACATGCACACATAAGTACAGTTATTATACATAATGTAAATTACTTAGGATAACCAAAAAATTCCAGGCAAAGTGCTAATCAATGATTGTAGATATAAGACATAATAAGCATGACTGGCAGCTCAGTGGCAAGTAATACACATTTTTGCTTCGTCAAGAATCAGACTACTGCATCGTGTGTAATACCTATTGGTTTACGAGCTGCTCTCTGAGACTGAGAGACAAGCAGACGGAAAAACACACACAGGCAGACAGTCAAGAGCCGAGTCTCGACCCCTGCAACCACAATTAGGTGAGTATAGCAAGACCGAGACACACAGGCAGACAGAAAGACACACACACAGGCAGACAGAAAGACACACACACACACACACAGGCAGACAGAAAGACAGATAAGCAGAGCTAGACAGATAGACAGACAGGCAGATAGATAGAATAGACAGACATAGATGTTTGTGTGTAACAGTCAACATCAAGTGTCACTCCACTGCTTACCCTGTCAGCAGTTTACTGACACTCATCATAAATACCATGCTTCAAGAAGTTTCATGTATACTCCAGCATGTCTAAAACATTCCTGAGACCTATAAATACTTTGTATATATTTCTATACAATAGTAAATGACCAAGGCAGGTGAAAATGTTCACCTGTTGGTGTGATTGTGACTATTTGAGTACTATTTCAGTACCTAATATTAGTGTTAGAACAAAGATTGGCTCTGAAATCACAAGAATTACAGTGGACCCTTGGGTAATGATTTTAATGCGTTCCAGAGAGCTTGTCCTTAACCGATTTTATCATTAGCCGAATTAATTTTCCCCATAAGAAATAATGGAAATCCAATTAATCCATTCCAGACAGCCAAAAGTATTAAAAAATAATTTAATTTACATGAAATATACATTTCCCTACACAGAAAACAATGAGACTTGCAAAATAAATACACCTACCATCCGACTTACGACCTGCTCGACTTACGACCACTTGACTTACGACCGTGTTTTTTATGCCAAATTTCTGGGAAATAAACAACTATTTGTGTTGTACACAGTTTTTATCCTAAACCTTACAGTATAAAATACAGTACTAACTGCATAAAAAGTAAAGTAAAACATGAAATACCAAATAAAACAATAAAATAGTCATTACAAAAATGTTTTGTTGATATTCAGTAGTAAAATTCGACTTGCAACCATTTCGACTTACGACCGGTTTCTCGGAACCAAACTCGGTCGTAAGTCGGATGGTAGGTGTACATAAATACTAAAATGACACTTACCTTTATTGAAGAGTATTGATGAGTGATGAGACACTGTTTTTTTCTTGAACACACTGGGATTTTCAGAGTGATACACGAGTAAAGGCAATCCCCACTAGCATTACAACAAAACATGAGAGTTAGCCTGTCTTTCATAGGCTTGTGTCCTGGGAGTGCCTTTTCCTCCTGAGTAATATAGGTCCTCTTTGGCATTTTCTTCCAGAACAGGCCTGTTTTGTCACAACAACCACCCCACCCTCCCTCCCCACACACACACCCCTCCCCCACAACAAGCACCCCTCCGAACACTTGTTGGGGTTGGAATTTTTCAGCTTCACCATGCCTTATCATACTGTGTATGCCACTATGATTCTTAAATCTCTTGAACCAACCTTTGCTGGCCTTAAATTCACCAATATGAGCACTAGTTCCAGGCATTTTTTCCTGTTCACCTGGGTGTTAGTCAACTGGCATGGGTTGCATCCTGGGCGACAAGATTAAGGACCCCAATGGAAATAAGTTAGTCCTCGATGACGCACTGACTTCCTTGGGTTATCCTGGGTGGCTAACCCTCTGGGGGTTAATTGTTTCTCGTTAAGTCACACCAACAACAGTCTCTCCACATCTTCGAGTAGTACAGCTGACGGTGGTGCAGCAGCAGCTGACGGTGGTGCAGCAACTGCTGACGGTGGTGCAGCAGCAGCTGATGGTGGTGCAGCAACAGCTGATGGTGGTGCAGCAGCAGCAGCAGCTGACCATGGTACAGCAGCAGCTGATGGTGGTGCAGCAGCAGTTGACTGTGGTACAATAGTATTTTGATAGTATGTCTCACCCTTTTTACCACAGGGTTGGCACTAGAAGCTTTCTTTGGGCCCTTGGTGGCTTATTTAGCACTTAGAAGCACTAAAGACAATGGAATAATACAAAATGTATAGAATGTATGCATGGAACTGTCCACCCTGGCTTGTAAACAAAGGCGCACTAACTGAAGGCAGGGCAGCTGAGGCACTCAGGCCGGACGGACAGGCGGACGGGTTCGGGATGAATGTCCCTAACCGAGTTTTTCATCGTTGGCTGAGCCAATATTTTTACACAAAGACGTATCGATATCCGATTTTACCGCTAGCCGATGTCATCGTTACCTGAGGGTCCACTGTATTATAAATTTTAATTTTTTTTTTTCCAACAAGTTGGCCGTGTCCCACCGAGACGTCCGACTTGTATTAAACTTTAATTTACAAGTAATGAATGTCACTAAATACACAATTTTCACCAAGATTTGTATTACAATATTTTTTTTTTTCAACAAGTCGGCCGTCTCCCACCGAGGCAGGGTGACCCAAAAAGAAAATACTTTCACCATCATTCAACACTTTCACCTCACTCAAACATAGTCACTGTTTTTGCAGAGGTACCCAGAATACAACAGTTTAGAAGCATATATGTGTAAAAATACACAATATATTCCTCCAAACTGCCAATATCCCAAACCCCTCCTTTAGAGTGCAGGCATTGTACTTCCCATTTCCAGGACTCAAGTCCAGTTATATAAAATAACCAGTTTCCCTGAATCCCTTCACTAAATATTACCCTGCTCACACTCCAACAGCTCGTCAGGTCCCAAATACCATTCGTCTCCATTCACTCCTATCTAACATGTTCACGCACACTTGCTGGAAGTCCAGACTCCTCGCCCACAACACCTCCTTTACCTCCTCCCTCCAACCTTTTCGAGGATGACCATACCCCGCCTTCCTTCTCCTAGAGATTTATATGCTCTCCACATCATTCTACTTTGATCCATTCTCTCTAAATGACCAAACCACCTCAACAACCCCTCTTCAGCCCTCTGACTAATACTTTTATTAACTCCACACCTTCTCCTAATTTCCACACTCTGAATTTTCTGCATAATATTTACACCACACATTGCCCTTAGACAGGACATCTCCACTGCCTCCAACTACCTCCTCACTGCAGCATTTACAACCCAAGCTTCACACCCATATAAGAGTGTTGGTGCTACTATACTTTCATACATTCCCTTCTTTGCCTCCATAGATAACTTTTTTGCTTCCACATATACCTCAATGCACCACTCACCTTTTTTCCTTCATCAATTCTTTGATTAACCTCATCCTTCGTAACTCCATCCGCTGACACGTCAACTCCCAAATATCTGAAAACATTCACTTCTTCCATACTTCTCCCCAATTTGATAACCAATTTTTCTTTATCTAAATCATTTGATACCCTCATCACCTTATAGGTAGTAGGTTGGTAGGCAGCAACCACCCAGGGAAGTACTACCGTCCTGCCAGATGACTGTGAAACAGAAACCTGTAACTGTTTTGCATGATAGTAGGATTGCTGGTTTCTATTTCTGTCTCATAAACATGCTAGATAACAGGGATATCTTGCTACTCCTACTTACACTTTGGTCACACTTCACAGACACGCACATGCATATATATATACATACATCTAGGTTTTTCTCCTTTTTCTAAATAGCTCTTGTTCCACTTTTTTTCCTCTATTGTCCATGGGGAAGTGGAAAAGAATCTTTCCTCCGTAAGCCATGCATGTCGTATGAGGCGACTAAAATGCCGGGAGCAATGGGCTAGTAACCCCTTCTCCTGTAGACATTTACTCTAAAAAGAGAAGAAGAAAAACTTTATAAAACTGGGATGCTTAAATGTGCGTGGATGTAGTGCGGATGACAAGAAACAGATGATTGCTGATGTTATGAATGAAAAGAAGTTGGATGTCCTGGCCCTAAGCGAAACAAAGCTGAAGGGGGTAGGGGAGTTTCGGTGGGGGGAAATAAATGGGATTAAATCTGGAGTATCTGAGAGAGTTAGAGCAAAGGAAGGGGTAGCAGTAATGTTGAATGATCAGTTATGGAAGGAGAAAAGAGAATATGAATGTGTAAATGCAAGAATTATGTGGATTAAAGTAAAGGTTGGATGCGAGAAGTGGGTCATAATAAGCGTGTATGCACCTGGAGAAGAGAGGAATGCAGAGGAGAGAGAGAGATTTTGGGAGATGTTAAGTGAATGTATAGGAACCGTTGAACCAAGTGAGAGAGTAATTGTGGTAGGGGACCTGAATGCTAAAGTAGGAGAAACTTTTAGAGAGGGTGTGGTAGGTAAGTTTGGGGTGCCAGGTGTAAATGATAATGGGAGCCCTTTGATTGAACTTTGTATAGAAAGGGGTTTAGTTATAGGTAATACATATTTTAAGAAAAAGAGGATAAATAAGTATACAAGATATGATGTAGGGCGAAATGACAGTAGTTTGTTGGATTATGTATTGGTAGATAAAAGACTGTTGAGTAGACTTCAGGATGTACATGTTTATAGAGGGGCCACAGATATATCAGATCACTTTCTAGTTGTAGCTACACTAAGAGTAAAAGGTAGATGGGATACAAGGAGAATAGAGGCATCAGGGAAGAGAGAGGTGAAGGTTTATAAACTAAAAGAGGAGGCAGTTAGGGTAAGATATAAAAAGCTATTGGAGGATAGATGGGCTAATGAGAGCATAGGCAATGGGGTCGAAGAGGTATGGGGTAGGTTTAAAAATGTAGTGTTAGAGTGTTCAGCAGAAGTTTGTGGTTACAGGAAAGTGGGTGCGGGAGGGAAGAGGAGCGATTGGTGGAATGATGATGTGAAGAGAGTAGTAAGGGAGAAAAAGTTAGCATATGAAAAGTTTTTACAAAGTAGAAGTGATGCAAGGAAGGAAGAGTATATGGAGAAAAAGAGAGAGGTTAAGAGAGTGGTGAAGCAATGTAAAAAGAGAGCGAATGAGAAAGTGGGTGAGATGTTATCAACAAATTTTGTTGAAAATAAGAAAAAGTTTTGGAGTGAGATTAACAAGTTAAGAAAGCCTAGAGAACAAATGGATTTGTCAGTTAAAAATAGGAGAGGAGAGTTATTAAATGGAGAGTTAGAGGTATTGGGAAGATGGAGGGAATATTTTGAGGAATTGTTAAATGTTGATGAAGATAGGGAAGCTGTGATTTCGTGTATAGGGCAAGGAGGAACAACATCTTGTAGGAGTGAGGAAGAGCCAGTTGTGAGTGTGGGGGAAGTTCGTGAGGCAGTAGGTAAAATGAAAGGGGGTAAGGCAGCCGGGATTGATGGGATAAAGATAGAAATGTTAAAAGCAGGTGGGGATATAGTTTTGGAGTGGTTGGTGCAATTATTTAATAAATGTATGGAAGAGGGTAAGGTACCTAGGGATTGGCAGAGAGCATGCATAGTTCCTTTGTATAAAGGCAAAGGGGATAAAAGAGAGTGCAAAAATTATAGGGGGATAAGTCTGTTGAGTATACCTGGCAAAGTGTATGGTAGAGTTATTATTGAAAGAATTAAGAGTAAGACAGAGAATAGGATAGCAGATGAACAAGGAGGCTTTAGGAAAGGTAGGGGGTGTGTGGACCAGGTATTTACAGTGAAACATATAAGTGAACAGTATTTAGATAAGGCTAAAGAGGTCTTTGTGGCATTTATGGATTTGGAAAAGGCGTATGACAGGGTGGATAGGGGGGCAATGTGGCAGATGTTGCAGGTGTATGGTGTAGGAGGTAGGTTACTGAAAGCAGTGAAGAGTTTTTACGAGGATAGTGAGGCTCAAGTTAGAGTATGTAGGAAAGAGGGAAATTATTTCCCAGTAAAAGTAGGCCTTAGACAAGGATGTGTGATGTCACCGTGGTTGTTTAATATATTTATAGATGGGGTTGTAAGAGAAGTAAATGTGAGGGTCTTGGCAAGAGGCGTGGAGTTAAAAGATAAAGAATCACACATAAAGTGGGAGTTGTCACAGTTGCTCTTTGCTGATGATACTGTGCTCTTGGGAGATTCTGAAGAGAATTTGCAGAGATTGGTGGATGAATTTGGTAGGGTGTGCAAAAGAAGAAAATTGAAAGTGAATGCAGGAAAGAGTAAGGTTATGAGGATAACAAAAAAATTAGGTGATGAAAGATTGGATATCAGATTGGAGGGAGAGAGTATGGAGGAGGTGAATGTATTCAGATATTTGAGAGTTGACATGTAAGTGGATGGGTCTATGAAAGATGAGGTGAATCATAGAATTGATGAGGGGAAAAGGGTGAGTGGTGCACTTAGGAGTCTGTGGAGACAAAGAACTTTGTCCTTGGAGGCAAAGAGGGTATTGTATGAGAGTATAGTTATACCAACGCTCTTATATGGGTGTGAAGCATGGGTGATGAATGTTGCAGCGAGGAGAAGGCTGGAGGCAGTGGAGATGTCATGTCTGAGAGCAATGTGTGGTGTGAATATAATGCAGAGAATTCGTAGTTTGGAAGTTAGGAGGAGGTGCGGGATTACCAAAACTGTTGTCCAGAGGGTGGAGGAAGGGTTGTTGAGGTGGTTCGGACATGTAGAGAGAATGGAACGAAACAGAATAACTTCAAGAGTGTATCAGTCTGTAGTGGAAGGAAGGCGGGGTAGGGGTCGGCCTAGGAAAGGTTGGAGGGAGGGGGTAAAGGAGGTTTTGTGTGCGAGGGGCTTGGACTTCCAGCAGGCATGTGTGAGCGTGTTTGATAGGAGTGAATGGAGACAAATGGTTTTTAATACTTGACGTGCTGTTGGAGTGTGAGCAAAGTAACATTTATGAAGGGGTTCAGGGAAACCGGCAGGGCGGACTTGAGTCCTGGAGATGGGAAGTACAGTGCCTGCACTCTGAAGGAGGGGTGTTAATGTTGCAGTTTAAAAACTGTAGTGTAAAGCACCCTTCTGGCAAGACAGTGATGGAGTGAATGATGGTGAAAGTTTTTCTTTTTCGGGCCACCCTGCCTTGGTGGGAATCGGCCAGTGTGATAATAAAAAAAATAAAATCACCTTACTCTTTTCTATGTTCACTTTCAAATTTCTACGTTTACACACACTCTCAAATTCGTCCACTAACCTTTGTAATTTTTCTTTAGAATCTCCCATAAGCACAGTATCACCAGCAAAAGGTAACTGTGTCACTTCCCATTTTGTATTTAATTCCCCATAATTTAATCCCACTCCTCTCCCAAACACCCTAGCATTTATTTCTTTTACAACCCCATCTATAAATATATTAAACAAACATGGTGACATTATACATCCCTGTCTAAGACCTACTTTTACTGGGAAATAGTCTCCCTCTCTTCTACACACCCTAACCTGAGCCTCACTATCCTCATAAAAACTCTTTACAGCATTTAGTAACTTACCACCTATTCCATATACGTACTTGCAACATCTGCCACATTGCTCCTCTATACACTCTTATCATATGCCTTTTCTAAATCCATAAATGCAATAAAAACTTCACTACCTTTATCTAAATACTGTTCACATATATGCTTCAATGTAAACACTTGATCTACACATCCCCTACCCACTCTAAAACGTCCTTGCTCATCCACAATTCTACATTCTGTCTTACCCTAATTCTTTCAATAATAACCCTACCGTACACTTTTCCTGGTATACTCAGTAAACTTCTTTCTTTCTTTCAACACACCGGCCGTATCTCACCGAGGCAGGGTGGCCCAAAAGGAAAAACGAAAGTTTATTTCTTTTACATTTAGTAATATATACAGGAGAAGGGGTTACTAGCCCCTTGCTCCCGGCATTTTAGTCGCCTCTTACGACACACATGGCTTACGGAGGAAGAATTCTGTTCCACTTTCCCATGGAGAACTCAGTAAACTTATTCCTCTATAATTTTTACACTCTCTTTTGTCCCCCTTCCCTTTATATAAAGGGACTATACACGCTCTCTGCCAATCCTTAGGTACCTTCCCTTATTTCATACATTTATTAAACAAAAATCCCAACCACTCTTAACACTGCTTTTAACATTTTTGTCATGATCCTGTCAGTTCCAGCTGCTTTACCCCCTTTCATTCTATGTAATGCCTCACACACCTCCCCCACACTCGCATCCTGCTCTTCTTCACTCCTAAAAGATGGTATACTTCCCTGGCCAGTGCATGAAATTACCGCCTCCCTTTTTTCGTTGACATTTAAAAGTTCCTCAAATATTCTCGCCATCTACCCAATACCTCCATCTCCCCATCTACTAACTCCCCTACTCTGTTTTTAACTGACAAATTCATTTGTTTCCTAGGCTTACTTAACTTGTTTAACTCCAAAATTTTTTTTATTTTCATTAAAATTTCTTGACAGTGCCTCTCCCACTCTATCATCCGCTGCCCTTTTGCACTCTCTCACCACTCTCTTCACCTTTCTTTTACTCTCCATGTACTCTACTCTTCTTATAACACTTCTGCTTTGTAAATACCTCTCATTACCCACTTTAGCATTAAAATCACCAACGTACTCTACACTTGGTTCAAAACTCCCCACGCATTCACTCAGCATTTCCCAAAATCTCTCTCTCTCCTCTATACTTCTATCTTCCCCAGGTGCATATATGCTTACTATAACCCACTTCTCACATCCAACCTTTATTTTACTCCACATAATCCTTGAATTAATACGTTTATAGTCCCTCTTTTCCTGCCATAGCTTTTCCTTCAACATTATTGCTACTACTCCTTTAGCTCTAACTCTATTTGAAACCCCTGACCTAATCCCATTTATTCCTCTGCACTGAAACTCATCCACCCCTTTCAACTTTGCTTCAATTAAAGCCAGAACATCCAGCTTCTTCTCATTCATAACATCCACAATCATCTCTTTCTTATCATTCGCACATTCAGACTTCCCACTTTGACAATTTTCTTCTTATTCTTTTTAGTAATTATTACAGGAAAAGGGGTTACTAGCCCATTGTTCCTGGCATTTTAGTTGACTTTTACAACACGCATGGCTTACGGAGGAAAGATTCTTATTCCACTTCCCCATGGATATAAATGGATATAAATTGTAATTCTCAGAACATAAAAATTATATAAATTAAAATAAAAATGAGAAAAAAAGATGTATCGGAAACACTTCTGCAAGCAGCAAGATTCGATGTTGCCATCAGGTGAGCATCCAGTGCCAACTTCACGGTCTTATATCACAGTAAGTACTGGTTCTAAAATTTTTTTTTGGTCTTATAACACAGAAAATTGCCCTCTTTAATTTAATTGAATTGAACTGTTATTGTTTTTTTATTTCAAAATATCTGGAGCGCTGTGCAAGTGAACATAGCTCTACAGTGGACCCTCGACCAACGATATTAATCTGTTCCAGAGAGCTCATCGTTAGATGAGTTTATCATTAGTCAAATTAATTTTCTGCGTAACGGAAATCCAATTAATCCGTTCCAGACACCCAAAAGTATGAAAAAAAAAAAAATTCACATGAAATATGCATTTTCCTACACAGAAAAATAAGGATACATGCACAATACATAATGTACTGTACTAAATGAAGAATAAATGACACCTTTATTGAAGATGTAGTGATGAGTGATGAGATGGGAGGAGGGGAGATGGAGGAGTTTACAGTTGTTTGGAAGGGGAATCCCCTTCCATTAGGACTTTAGGTAACAAGTCCTTTTCCGGGGTTACTTCCCTTCTTTGTTTTTTAATGCCACTGGGAACAACTTGAGAGTCACTGGACCTCTGTCGCACCAAAAATCTGTCCATAGAGCTCTGTACCTCGCGTTCCTTAAAGATTTTCCTGAAGTGGTTCACAGCATTGTCATTGTAAAAGTCACCAGCATGGCTTGCAATAGCTGTGTCAGGGTGATTTTTATCCATGAAGGTTTGTACCTTTGTCCACATTGTACACATTTCCTTAATTGTTGAAGAAGGCAACTTTCTCATTTTCTCTTCTCTCCTCCTCTGAAGCAATTTCCTCAGTTGTGGCCTCTTGCTGTTGCAGATGCTCTTGCAGCTCATCAGAGGTTCGTTCTTCATCGTCATCCTCCACCAACTCTTCCACATCCTTCCCACTAACCTCCAACCCCATGGACTTACCCAGTGCCACAGTAGATTTCACAGCTGGCATAGACTCCTCAGGGTTAGCCCCAAACCCTTCAAAATCCCTCTCTTGTACACATTCTGGCCATAATTTCCTCCAAGCAGAGTTCAAGGTCCTCTTAGTCACTCCCTCCCAAGCCTTACTTATAAGGTTTATGCAGTTGAGGATACTAAAGTGATCTTTCCAAAACTCTCTTAGGGTCAATCGAGTGTCTGAGGTCACTTCAAAGCACTTTTGAAACATTGCTTTGGTGTACAGTTTTTTTGAAATTTGAAATGACCTGCTGGCCCATGGGCTGGAGGAGAGGAGTGGTATTAGGAGGCAAAAATTTTACTTTAATAAAACTTAACTCCCCCAAAATTTGCTCTGGCAAGTCTGAAGGATGAGCAGGAGCATTGTCTAATACCAAGAGGCACTTAAGGCCCAATTTATTTTCCAGGAGGTAATTTTTCACAGTGGGGCCAAACACATGGTAAAACCAGTCGTAGAAAATGTCCCTAGTGACCCATGCCTTACTGTTTGCCCTCCACATCACACAAATTACCCTTGACGACATTGTTTTTCCTGAGCGCTCTGGGAGTTTCAGAGTGATACACGAGTAGAGGCTTCACTTTGCAATCGCCATTGGCATTACTACACAACATTTAAGTAACCCTGTCCTTCATAGGCTTGTGTCCTGGGAGTGCTTTTTCTTCCTGTGTAATGTAGGTCCTGTTTGGCGAGATGAAATTAAGACACGTGCAACATCTGGGTATCTTTATTGTAGACGTTTTGCCATCCAGTGTCTTTATCAATACAAATTCTAGGAGATGGAGATGGAGGTATTAGGTAGATGGCGAGAATATTTTGAGGAACTTTTAAATGTTAAGGAAGAAAGAGAGAGAGTAATTTCATGCACTGGTCAGGGAGGTATACCATCTTTTAGGAGTGAAGAAGAGCAGAATGTAAGTGTGGGGGAGGTACGTGAGGCATTACGTAGAATGAAAGGGGGTAAAGCAGCTGGAACTGATGGGATCATGACAGAAATGTTAAAAGCAGGGGGGGATATAGTGTTGGAGTGGTTGGTACTTTTGTTTAATAAATGTATGAAAGGGGGGAAGGTACCTAGGGATTGGCGGAGAGCATGTATAGTCCCTTTATATAAAGGGAAAGGGGACAAAAGAGAATGTAAAAATTATAGAGGAATAAGTTTACTGAGTATACCAGGAAAAGTGTACGGTAGGGTTATAATTGAAAGAATTAGAGGTAAGACAGAATGTAGGATTGTGGATGAGCAAGGAGGTTTCAGAGTGGGTAGGGGATGTGTAGATCAAGTGTTTACATTGAAGCATATATGTGAACAGTATTTAGATAAAGGTAGAGAAGTTTTTATTGCATTTATGGATTTAGAAAAGGCATATGATAGAGTGGATAGAGGAGCAATGTGGCAGATGTTGCAAGTATATGGAATAGGTGGTAAGTTATTAAATGCTGTAAAGAGTTTTTATGAGGATAGTGAGGCTCAGGTTAGGGTATGTAGAAGAGAGGGAGACTACTTCCCAGTAAAAGTAGGTCTTAGACAGGGATGTGTAATGTCACCATGGTTGTTTAATATATTTATAGATGGGGTTGTAAAGGAAGTAAATGCTAGGGTGTTCGGGAGAGGGGTGGGATTAAATTTTGGGGAATCAAATTCAAAATGGGAATTGACAGTTACTTTTTGCTGATGATACTGTGCTTATGGGAGATTCTAAAGAAAAATTGCAAAAGTTAGTGGATGAGTTTGGGAATGTGTGTAAAGGTAGAAAGTTGAAAGTGAACATAGAAAAGAGTAAGGTGATGAGGGTATCAAATGATTTAGATAAAGAAAAATTGGATATCAAATTGGGGAGGAGGAGTATGGAAGAAGTGAATTTTTTCAGATACCTGGAAGTTGACATGTCGGCGGATGGATTTATGAAGGATGAGGTTAATCATAGAATTGATGAGGGAAAAAAGGTGAGTGGTGCGTTGAGGTATATGTGGAGTCAAAAAACGTTATCTATGGAGGCAAAGAAGGGAATGTATGAAAGTATAGTAGTACCAACACTCTTATATGGGTGTGAAGCTTGGGTGGTAAATGCAGCAGCGAGGAGACGGTTGGAGGCAGTGGAGATGTCCTGTTTAAGGGCAATGTGTGGTGTAAATATTACGCAGAAAATTCAGAGTGTGGAAATTAGGAAAAGATGTGGAGTTAATAAGAGTATTAGTCAGAGGGCAGAAGAGGGGTTGTTGAGGTGGTTTGGTCATTTAGAGAGAATGGATCAAAGTAGAATGACATGGAAAGCATATAAATCTATAGGGGAAGGAAGGCGGGGTAGGGATCGTCCTCAAAAGGGTTGGAGAGAGGGGGTAAAGGAGGTTTTGTGGGCAAGGGGCTTTGACTTCCAGCAAGCGTGCATGAGCGTGTTAGATAGGAGTGAATGGAGACAAATGGTACTTGGGACCTGACGATCTGTTGGAGTGTGAGCAGGGTAATATTTAGTGAAGGGATTCAGGGAAACCGGTTATTTTCATATAGTCGGACTTGAGTCCTGGAAATGGGAAGTACAATGCCTGCACTTTAAAGGAGGGGTTTGGGATATTGGCAGTTTGGAGGGATATGTTGTGTATCTTTATATGTGTATGCTTCTAAACTGTTGTATTCTGAGCACCTCTGCAAAAACAGTGATAATGTGTGAATGTGGTGAAAGTGTTGAATGATGATGAAAGTATTTTCTTTTTGGGGATTTTCTTTCTATTTTGGGTCACCCTGCCTCGGTGGGAGATGGCCGACTTGTTGAAAAAAAAAAAAAAAAAAAACTTGAAGACAGTAGGACTATATACAGAAGATGAGGTAATCAGTCCCTCAACCTAGGAGTAGGTGTGAAGAGCACTGTAGTCGTGGCATTTTCTCCCAAAACAGCCCTGTTTTGTCCCAATTAAAGACTTGTTGGGGTTGCAGTCCTTCAGCCTCTACGTACCCCTGGAATTCCTGCACATATTTTTCAGCTGCTTTTTGGTCCGAACTGGCAGCCTCACCATGCCTTATCACACTGTGTATGCCACTATGATTCTTAAATCTCTCAAACCAACCTTTGCTGGCCTTAAATTCACTCACATCACTAGTTGCAGGGATTTTTTTAATTAAATCGTCATGCAACTGCCTTGCCTTTTCACACATGATCGCTTGAGAGATGCTATCTCCTGATATCTGTTTTTCATTTATCCACACCAATAACAGTCTCTCAACATCTTCGAGTACTTGCAATCCGTGTTTTGAAAACATACTTGCACCTTTTGCAACAACAGCTTCCTTGATTGCCTTTCTGTTGGCCAAGATAGCAGTGATGGTTGATTGGGGTTTGTTACACAACCTGGCCAGCTCGGAGACACTCACTCCAGTTTCATACTTTGTGATGATCTCCTTCTTCATTTCAATTGTAATTCTCACCCTTTTCACCACAGGGTTGGCACTAGAAGCTTTCTTGGGGCCCATGGTGGTTTATTTAGCAGCTACAAGCACTAAAGACACTGGAATAATACAAAATGTAGCGATTGTATGCGTGGATGTGACCGCACTGGCTTGTAAACACTAGCACACTAACTGAAGGCAGGGCAGCTAAGGTGCGCTCAGGCCAGACGGGACACATGGACGCGTTCGGGATGAATCATGTTGGTTGAGTTTTTCATCATTGGTCGGGCCAAAATTTTTACGCTCAAACGCTTCATTAGTCGAATTTATCGTTAGACAGTGCCTTTGTTGGTTGGGGGTTAAGAGTTAAACTTTTGAATAATGGGGGGAAGGGGAGGATGTTGCCTGGTACCTGAATGAGTAACTGTTCTCAGAGCTAATTTTTGCTGAGTAACAATAGGTTTAACCTTTTCACTGTTGGAACCCCTGAAATTAAAAATGCTGACATGATAGAGAATCTTATTCTGAAGGTAATGACACCAAAAATTATGAAATTTGATGTAAATTTATGGAATTACCCAGGTGTAAAATTGGTAGTCTTGGTGCAATATTTGCCCAATTTGACTCCTATTTTAAGCCAATAAAATTGCTCAGTTGAACCAGATTCTTTGCTATTTCGTTAATATGCCTTCCACTCTATTGATCGAACACAAGAAACTGCCCATTCAACTTTCAAAACTACCCTATAAAGCACACAGAAGTTGTTAATTTGGCCAGTTTTACACAAAATTCAATAAATTTCAGTTTAAAAACAGAATTTATTTATTTATTTATTTATTTAGAAATTTAACCCTTTGACTGTCGAAGGGCCCAATCCTGAAGTTGCTCCTGGTGTCGCAAAATATTCGAAAAAAAAAAAAATTAATTTTTCTTATGAAAATGTTAAGATTATTTTTCTGATTGTTTTAGTCCCCCAAAAAAATTTTTCCCATCAGTACTTACCGAGATATAGAGTCCTGAAGTTTGCTGAAATTGATCTGCTGGCGGCAACAGCGGCGACTGCCGCTCACCCGGTAAACTTTTATTTACTTGTATTCGATGGTTTCTTGTTTTTTTCACTATTTTATTTTTTCACATAACTTTTGTGGCCTGTGAGACCAAATTATTGTGCAATGTTCAAATATACACTCGTTGAATGTAACACAATTATAGCAAAAACACTCGTATCATTATAATGTTGCTAAAACTTGTTTACACAAACAAACAATGTAAACAAATGTTTATTACGATTGCTTTATAATATATATACATATGTACAATTACTGGACACTTTATTAGAAGTGCTGCAGCTTGTGGAATTCTTTGAAACATGGGTATAAGCACAATGGTGTCTTACACTCCTCACACATAAAACGAGTGTCTCTGCATTTTTGTGGGCGTTTTGTGGTATGTCCACAGACAAAACACCTCTTCTGAGCATTTTTCTTGGCAGTAGTAGCAGGCAGTGGTATGGGGTAGTGATCACCAGGCCTCAGACGAGAGGACATGTGTTGATAATTTCGTGGGCGCTGGTCTGTTGCAGGTGTTGTTTCTTGGTACTTGAATATTATTTGTCTGATGACTGACAAACAAAATTCACCATATTTGGGTTTGTTGTTGGTCTTCAACTTATACATATTATAAGCATTCAGCATTGAAATGTCAAGAAGATGGAAAAACAGTTTTATGTACCACTTATAACTCTTGCGAACACAGTCAGCAAACCCAATCTGCATGTCACATTTGTCCACTAAGCGCATATTGAGGTTGTAATCCATCACAGCTGCAGGTTTTACAATAGGTTCATTGGTCTCTCTATTCTGCTTGCCAGTCTCTACCATTTCGTGTCGGTGAACTGATGTCAGCAGTGTGACATCACGTTTGTCATGCCACCGAAATGCCATGATGTCATTGGCAGCAAACACCTGCACTTCACCTCTACGACTGCCAGCTTCGAACCTAGGCATATGTTTACGACTTCTACGCACTGTGCCACACACATCTGTCATGTTCACTCGCAAGAAATCACTGAGTATAGGGCTTGTGTACCAGTTGTCAGTATATAAAATATGCCCCTTACCAAGATATGGCTCCATCATTGTTCTAACCACATCACCAGAGATACCCAGTAACTTCCTGGTATCTTCCATTGTTTTACCGCCAGTGTACACAATTATATCCAAAACCAGACCAGTTTTGCAATCACACAGAACAAATAACTTTATACCAAAGCATTTCCTCTTGCTTGGTATATACTGCTTGAATGAGAGTCTTCCTTTGAACAAAATCAAAGACTCGTCAATAACAAGCTTCCTGAAGGGATAAAAATACATACAGCACTTTTGTTTCAGGTACATAAACACACGTCTGATCTTATATAACCTGTCGCTTCTGTCAGGCCTGGTTTTGTCTGAAAAGTGTAACATACGTAACAGTAACACAAATCTATTCACTGGTATAATGTCACTGAAAGCAGGGGTTGAAATCAGGCGGTCTGTCGCCCAGTATGTGCTGACACTATGCTTATACACATGTGGCATAAGCATTATTGTGGCAAAGAACAGATACATCTCTGCCACAGTTGTGTCCTTCCACTGGTGTAGGCGTGATCTTGGTGAAAGCATAGTGTTTGCCATGGTGTACTCATAGTATGTATTGCTTTCCCTGACAATAATGTCCATCAGGGGTTCATCGAAGAACAACTGAAAGCATTCCAGTTCAGTGGGATTGTTCCCAAGTGTACATGATGGCCGTATTCCACTTTGTCCTCCATCAAAGTCATGGGGATTGGGAACAAACTCGTCATCTTGATGCCAATCCCAGATGCGGTCAGCTGGTGCGTTCTGGATATTGTAATGTCGTTGTGGTTGTGCAGGTTGTGGTTGTGGTTGTGAGAGTGTGGGGTCGGCCGAAGCAGGTTGTAGTTGTGCAGAGTCAGCAGCGCGGGCACTAGTGTGGCCCGCTGCTGGTGTCACATGACTCATGGCACCGTCACTATCACCACCACCGCCTGCTGCCTCACTCACATCATTTATACCCATCGTAACAATATCGTCATCTTCACTATCAGGACGTGGTGTAGGGCCACGGGATGTGCTCCGAGATGTACTCCTTCCTCTTGGAAGAGCATATGGCACACTACCAGACCGCATGCGACGTCGTACATACTGCCGTTTCACTGGGGAATATTCACCCTCACTGTCACAACTAGAAGTGCTTTCAATAACCTTGAAATCACTATCACTATCACTTGCACTGCTCACATCTGAGTCTTGTACACGGGCAAATAGTTTCCTCTTTCGTCCTGGTACAGGTGAATATGAACGAGCCGGCCTAGCACCAGAGGTGGATGGTTGTGGGTCATCTGGGTTTTCATCACTAATTATGTTATCCTGGGTAATTTTCTCTGTCACACCCGCTTCAAAACCATGGAATTCACTTTCACTGACACTATCATCACTGTTTGAGCTATCACTTGGGAACAAAAGACCTCCAATCCGCCGAGGAGTGAGGAACTTCTTACCGCGAGGCATGGTGAAAATGGACTACCAAGATGGCGTTCCCACAATGCACCGCTGAGTCCCAGATTTTTTTCACAGGGTGCACACCGACCACTGAGACCCATTCTCTCTCGTGTAGGCCTACCAGCCCTCTCCCGCTTGATTTGAAGCCGCTAGAATTTATGCGTATAGATACGTCAAACACGGTATCTCCCATGACGTACATATATGACCGCGACAGTCAAAGGGTTAAGCATACATACAGAGGTACAAAAAAAAAAATACAGGTAAGAGCAACATGCCAAAGCCACTTATATGCATAGCATTACGGGCTGGCTTAAAATTAACTTAAGATTAACTAAGCAATGATGAAATCAGTGATAAGACATTATTGTAAACAGATAACTATAAAGCACAAATGAGTATTACAAAGACAGCTCATATGGTTGCATGCATTGCTGTTCATTCAGTAGAATGGAGTATTCTGTTAGGTAGTGTATTTAAAAAAATAACAAAGTTAGATTGGGTCCTAGGTTTAACATTTATGTGATATAATTGTGAGTAACATTTTGGATATACAATTTATAAGGTTCAGTTATTCAGTATTTATTTGGTTTTGAGTGAGTAAGTGAACTTTGAGAAGAGACTTGAATTTGTAAACAGGTAGTGTTTCTTTTATATTTACAGGTAATGAATTCTAGATTTTAGGGCCTTTTATGTGCATTGAGTTTTTGCATAGCGTGAGATGGACACGAGGAACATCAAAGAGTGATCTGTGCCTTGTGTTATGGTCATGTGTTCTGTTGAGGTTGGCAAGGAGATGTTTGAGGGGAGGGTTAATATCAGAGTTAAGTGTTCTATGTATGTAATAGGTGCAATAATAAGTATGGATGTTTTGTATGGTGAGTAGGTTGAGTGCTTTGAATATTGGTGGAGTGTGAATCCAAAATATACACCATAAGCATTCCAGCAACTAAAGCAACCTGTGTTTGTTAATCATGCCCCCAGGCTTCTCCTTCATTATACTTGCCCTCCACATTGAATTCATTATCACAAAAAAATAAAAGTTTTATCCCATTTCTCAGAGTAATAAAACATAACCAGGAATGGTTGGTTATGGTTTAGGGCACCCCAGTGATTGAAACAGACCTAGCAATAACCCAATACATCACTTACTTTTTTCCCCCCACCTTCATTCTGTGGTTCACCTCATTAACAGACTACATTCCAACATGTCTACTCCCAGTATTTAAATACATTCACTTCCTCCATGAGCCCTCTCCCTAATCTGATACCCAATCTTTCATTGCCTAGACTTTTTTTTGGTTACTCCCATCATTTTACTTTTTCCTATGATCACTTTTAATTTTCTTTTTTATACACTGCAAAATCATTTGCCAACCTATGCACTCTGTATCTCTTTACAATTTCCCAGAGTAACTGTTTCATAGGAAAAGAGCAACTGTGATGACTCCCACTTTGTATCAGATTCATTATTTTTTCCTTTAATTCCACATCTCTCCCCAACATTCTAGCATTTACTTCTTTTACAACCCTGTCTATAAATATATTAGATAATTATGGTGACATCACACATTCCTGTCTAAGGCATTTTTTACATACCCTAACCTTCATACCTTAACCTGAGTCTCGCTTTGCATGAAAGTTCTTTATTGACTTTTAGTCCCCTACAACCTATTTCATATATTGAAACATATGCTGCATTGCTACCCTGTTTCCTCATCACATGCTATTTCTAAATCCATAAATACGACAAACAGTTTCTTACACTTGACTAAACATTGTTCACTTATAATCTTTGATGTAAACACTTAATCTTCACATATCCTACCATTCCTAAATCTCCTTTGTTCCTCTATAATACTAGTTTTTATCTATCCTTAACATTTAATAATAATTCTACCATACACTTTACCCACTGTTTTCAACAGGCTTGTTTTCCTATATTTCATATAGTCTTCTCCCATTTTTGCTTATTCATGCTCTTAGACAATCCTTCTTTCATTCATATACATGTATTGGACTGCTCTTACAACACTCCTAGTATGCATATTGGGAGTCAGAGATTCCTGTTTTAACCATCTGTTCAGGTAAATGCACTAAATGTGGTAAGCTGTCATTGCATAGCCTGTGTTAGGTTATAGTCCTCCACAATAAAGTGAGAATTAAACTATCCACAGTAACAATGGGACTCCTTTGAAGAAATGTTTTGATCAAGACAAGAAGTTAAATAGTGTTGGGATTCAGTGTGGCAGATGATGTTGGTACCAGAGGTGATACTAAGAATTCCTCTGCAAGGGCTCCAAAGTAGTTAACAAGTCATTACACTGTTGTTATTAAGATCAAGCTGACATCAGTAACAACAGTGAACAATTTTCTTATGTTCATACATGACAATCCATTAAAAATTTCTTCTTTCAACAAACTGGCCATATCCTACCGAAGAATTGTGGCCCAAAAAGTAAAATAAAGTAAAGTAAAGTTTATTTCTTTGTAAAGGTTACAATGTGTAATTACAATTGTGATTTGCTCCTTGCTCCCGGCATTTTACAAACAAACAAACAAATTTTATTTCTTTGCAAGATTACAGTGCAAGGAGAGCCACTATCATGCCTAGGCATTATGAGTATATTTTATTTAATGGCTTACAGACTATTTAATACTAAAGAAATTGATCATAGCTTGTTTAACCCTTTGACTGTTTCAGTCGTATATATACGTCTTACGCGCCACTGTTTCGGACGTATTTAAACGTGTAAATTCTAGTGGCTTCAAATCAAGCAGGAGAAAGCTGGTAGGCCCACATGTGAGAGAATGGGTCTGTGTGGTCAGTGTGCACCACATAAAAAAAATCCTGCAGCACACGGTGCATAATGAGAAAAAAAACTGACCGTTTTTTTTGGATTAAAACGCTGACTTTGAGGTGTATTTTTGTATAGTATTTATCGTTTTATTCTCATTTTCATGGTCTCAAGTGACAAAATGGAAAACACATTACAGAAATAGAGATGATTTTGATTACTTTCTCGATGAAAACGACCTTGGAATTGAGCTCAAAGTAGCGGAAATGTTCGATTTTTACCAATGTTCAAGAGTAAGCAAATCACACCACACATCCAATACACGTCAACTAGGGAGTCTAATATTCTTTCATTAGTGCACTGATATTATTTATACCATTTTTATAATAATGCAGTACTCTGCATAACAGTAAATTTTGTATTTTTTGTATGAATAAAAAATCAAAATAGAAAGCAATAGTAATATAAGAGGGGCCTAGAGACATGACTAATGAACAGAGGATATGTTATTTTAGTGCCAAGAATGTCTACATTGTTTATTCTGGACCCTATTTTGAAATTGGCATCTTTTTTAATTTGCGTGAAATTGGCCAAATTGCCAATTTCTGACCACTTTATTGGGTAGTTCAAATAGGTAATTGGGCGGTTTCTTGTACTCAATTGATAGAAAAAATGGAGTTCTAAAGAAATAGTTATGAGTTTGGTCAACTGGAACAACGGAACTGGTCAAAAACAGGGCTCAAAGTCGGCAAAATCGCCAATGCGTATATGTCGCCGAGACCGCTAACTTCACGGGAGCGTAATTCCGTGAGTTTTTGACCAAATTTCGTACTTTTGGTGTCATTATCATCGGGAAAAGATTCTCTATCATTTCATAAGAAAAAATAATTGTTTTTTTTTTTCCAAAAATTTTGCGACATAGAATGACAGTTTCAGAAACGGGCTTGCAACAGTGAAAGGGTAAAGTTGTACATCTTTTTTTTTTTATAGCAGTCGGTAATTTTACTCTAATTACAGTAGTTTCAGTAATGAATATTGAAATTAAATTATGGGAATACAGTGGAACCTCGGGTTTTGAACTCCCCACCATGCAAATTTTTCAGGATACGAACTGTCGTTCGGTCAATTTTTTGCTTCAGGATATGAAAAAAATTTCAGGATGCGAACTTCACCTTCAAGGGAGGTTCCTTAAATAAATAAATAAATAAAATATATATTTCATTGCAAAGGTTACAATGTGTGTTTACATATCATAATATGACTGGAACAAAGAAAGCCACTATTATGCCGAGGCATTTCGAGCAGAAATGCCTACTTAAGACTACTTAAGTCTAAACAGGTGCAAAGTGTACTAGTAGTAGTTACCAATGTTTTGCTGATGGTGGTGCCAACTACTGGCAGCTTTTGAAGTTTCTCCTTACTGTTATTATTATTATTATTACTATTATATTGTATTATTATTTTTGTTATAATAATGATTATTATTATTATTATTATTATTATTAGTAGTAGTAGTAATAGTAGTTGTAGTAGTAGTATTACATACGTATGTATGTGGTGAGGGGCTCTTGATATAGGGAATTTAATCTGTGCTCCAGGTCCCTAAATTAATAATAATAATTATTATTATTATTATTGTTATTATTATAATAATGATAATACATAATGATAATTATGTATAATATAATAATAATATAATAGTATGTAATAATAATAAAATAATACATGTATAATAATATATAATAATACATACAATAATAATTATAATAATAATAGTACATGTATATACGTACTGCGTATAATTTAGTTTGATAACACCACCACCAGACAGCAGTGTCAATCAAAACAATGGTCACCAGTGCACATGTGCTTATGGAGTTACCCTCGCGGTGCAAGGAATTCTCGTGATTTCCTTACGTTTTGTGCAGTTAATCCACCAGATTTCTTTCTTCTGGCCATGGGTCCTAAGAAAGCAAGTGAAATGGACAGTGCTGAGAAGAAAAAGAGGATGATTTGCATGGAATTAAAGCAAGAAATGATTAACCCGTAAACGGTCCAAGCAGATCTACATTCACATGTGTAGTGCTCCGAAAGTAGACCTACGTTTTTTTTTACATATTTTCAAATATAACAAAAAAAAAAGTAGATCAAAGTTTTTTTTACACATTTTCAAATGTACAAAAGAAAAAATATCTACTTTTTTTACATACTTTCAAATGTTGAAAAAACGTATATATACGTTTGGACCGTTTACGGGTTAATAAGCACAGACTAGGTACGAGGGTTGAGGACTTAGCGAGTTGAGTACAAGCGTAGCCCCTCTACTATATGTACAATACTAAAGCAGGAGGAGTCTATAAAGGCTGTAGCCCCAGCAAAGGGCATTACAGTAATTTCTAAGCAGTGGACCTCTGTCAATGAAAAGATGGAAAAGCTGCTGTTGACATGTTTGACGAGAAACAGCTCACAGGAGATGTGTAGTGTAGTGAGATAAACATAAAAATTGTACATAACAGTTCTTAAGATTATTATTATTATTATTATTATTATTATTATTATTATAATCAAGGGGGAAGTGCTAAACCTGTAGGATTATGCAGTGCCGGGGGGGGGGGGGAGGTATTCAGGCTTAATTCAGGGAACTGGAGCACAGATACAATTCCCTAAATCAAGAGCCCCTCACCATCATCAAGGAGCCTTCCTTGAGGGGCAGTTCTTAAGAAAAGTGTGAACCACTGACAGGATATGCCGCTCTGCATTTCTTCTCCAAGGTATGTAAATGCCGTATGTACACCAGATCTAATTCAGTTAGCCTCACAAACTCCATTTTCTCTTATAACACCTCTGACGTTTTCATAGCAAGAATGTGCAACCACTCCCGACCACAATCCTCCTCCCTCCACCGTCCATGTAATGACATATTTTATTCATTCTAGAGTGTATATCAGGTTTCTATGTTATTTATATTGTTTGTCATATTAGATGAATTGTGACAGATAAATAAGCCATAGAGATGATATTAGGGTTATTTTGTTGTGCCTCCCGAGAGCAGGAATTCAGCTGGAATGAATTAATTGCATTTCAGTTAATTGAAATGAGGAAAATTGACCCAGCATATGAACAAATCAGGATACGAACAAGTCCACAGAACAGATTAAATTCGTAACCCGAGGTTCCACTGTATAACATTGCAAGTTGTTGAAAGTAGTTTAAAGTATGAGAATGCTACAGTTGGGTGTAAGGCAGTATTGTTTTGGGTAGGTACTTATACTACAATGTAGTATTAATAATGTATGAACATTGGGCATCTAGGTTTGAAGTTTTAAGATTTAGGTAATTTTTTGGTAAAGTTAAATATTAAGTATTGAGTATTTAGTTTAGGGTGAGTAGGTGGTTTTTGAGAAGAGCCTTAAATTGGTGTTCAGACCTGGTTACTTTAGTATTTAGTATTTAGTCGCCTCTTATGGCATGCATGGCTTATGGAAGATGAATCCTGTTCCACTTCCCTGTTAAAAATTTGTAAACATAATAGTCATTGTTAAAATAAGAAATCTGATACAGAGTGGGAGTTGTCACAGTTGCTTATAAAAGTACTGTAATTTTAATATGCATTTCTTCTAACAGGTACACCAAAGATCAAGTCTTTGAGCAGTTTAAAACCCTACTTACCCAGTATAATACCCGAAAGACTAAACCATGGATGGCTCCAGCTACAAGCCGTAAGATCCACAATCCTGTTGCTGCTCCATACTGGGGTAAATTACATAAGGTTCTTGAACTTCGAAAAATGATGTCATTAAGTTGGACCACAGGTAAATATAATAATTTATTAAAAATTATCAGACACTGTTTCATTCCACTTTTATTAGTAATTCCTTTGTTAAAAGTTATATTATGCATTGGAACTTATCATTTGCTTCTGCTGTTGTCCAGGTTATGCTAGTCATGAGTTAGTCACTGTACGTATTTTGTTTATCAGGAAAATATTAGAAAATTCTCCAGAGGTGGGTCTTTGACATATGATACACAACATTTGGTCATTTAACTAAGGCCTTTTGCTAGCTTTCTACTTTCTCCTATAAAAATTTAAGATAACATCACAAGATCTTATCTTATCTCTAGATATGGTACCCAAGAATTTAGGGAACATTCGAATTTGTAGTAATTTACCGGATTTACTTATTAACCCGTAAACTGTCCAAACGTAGAGCTACGTTCACGTGCGCAGCGCTCCAATCATAGCTCAACGTTTTATTTTACATGCTTTCAACCTTGGCACTATAAGCCTGAGTTGCCTAGACATGAGAGAATGAGTCTGCGCACTCAGTGTGTGCAGTATGACAAAATTAGGGGATGCCGGGAAAAATGTTCTCTTCATTTAAAAAAAAAAAAAAATTTTTTTTCCCAAAATATTCAGTGGTACACATGTGAACGTTGATCTATGTTTAGACAGTTTAAGAGTTAATTGTTAAAATTTACAAATGTACTTTGTAGAAGTCTATTAGAAAATATTTAATAAATTCTTTTCTGGTTTGAGTGATAGGTTTGAATTTTTTTTTACTTAAATTATGGAGCTTTTCATATCCCCTATACATTTAGGCATGAAATTATCATACCCAGAGCCCATCTATTAATATTATATAGTACAACAATAACTTTATGGTTAAAAGCAGTGGAGCAATGTGGTAAATACAGTTAGCCTTACAAAGTTTATTAAGGATTACATTCCTAAAGATCCCACAAAAGTAGGAACTGAGAATAACACAAAATTAAGTCTGCATAAAAGTTTTTGTTGCAGATTTGGGCTCATTTACTGCTTGTGAGATCATCTGTTTCTCACTATCATTTTAATCTGATAAATATCAATGTTCTAGGTAGTAGGTTGGTAGACAGCAACCGCCCAGGGAGGTACTACCGTCCTGCCAAGTGAGTGTAAAATGAAAGCCTCTAATTGTTTTACATGATGGTAGGATTGCTGGTGTCCTTTTTTCTGTCTCATAAACATGCAAGATTTCAGGTACGTCTTGTTACTTCTACTTACACTTAGGTCACACTACACATACATGTACAAGCATATATATACACACCCCACTGGGTTTTCTTCTATTTTCTTTCTAGTTCTTGTTCTTGTTTATTTCCTCTTATCTCCATGGGGAAGTGGAACAGAATTCTTCCTCCGTAAGCCATGCGTGTTGTAAGAGGCGACTAAAATGCCGGGAGCAAGGGGCTAGTAACCCCTTCTCCCATATAAATTACTAAATTTAAAAAGAGAAACTTTTGTTTTTCTTTTTGGGCCACCCTGCCTTGGTGGGATACGGCCGGTTTGTTGAAAAAATTAAAAAAAAATATCAATGTTCATAAGAAATAAAGACCAAAATAAAAGAGGTTTGGGTGTGAGAATGCCAGTGAGCCTGTTGCCTTTCAATAATAACATTAGACACTGAAAATCCATGAATATGAAAGCCCATGAATTTGTAGGGATGACTGTCAGTACAAAATTGTATTGACAATTTTATTTAAATTATTAGAGGTAAAATTAGTGGTGGTGACAGTAGGTGCACAAGTACAAATGCAGATTTCAACCTGGATATGCAGATTGCATTAGTTGTATGTATTTGGCATATTCCATCTCAGTAAATTTACACCACTTCAGGAGGCATTTTTAACAGTATTTATAAAGCAGTTGGCAGATAGGGAACTTCTATAATCTTGTCATAAAGAGCTCTATTTTTTTTGGCCTTTCATTTCTTTGGAGCTTCCACTCAGACTGAGTTGCACACGTGGGCTGTCAGTGAGCTGTTTATTTCTTGTGTTGCACTCTGTTGTGGCTCTCCCTCTCGTAACTATAAACTTCTGCTGTGCACTCTGCCTCGGTATTCTTAAATTTATCCCATACCTCTTCAATCTCATTTCCTGTACTCTCTCTTGCCCACCCATTAGCCAGCAATTATTGTTAGGTTGCAAGGTTGCAATGGCATAAGGTCTGTTACATTCTTATAAAATATTTATAATTCAGCCCTAAGTAAACTGAAAGTAGTCCACATATCTGAAGAGTGAGTCAGTGAAGATTTTTTTTCAGCTTAGCCAGTGTAACATGCATTTCTCACAATTTCATTTATATGATTTGGTCAGTTTTTTTACTGATAACTCCTAGATATCTTTCTCTGTATGATAATTTCAAAATTTCGTTACACAGTCTATAATCTGTATGTGATCTGATTGTGCTCTCTTCAGTTTCCATTACATAACATTTATCAACATCTATTTGTCACTCCATTTGCTCAGTTTATACAAATCATCTAAAAATTTACAGTAATTTTTATTATTTATTTTACTCCAGATTTTTAAATTACAGTGGACCCCCGCTTAACGATCGCCTCCCAATGCGACCAATTATGTAAGTGTATTTATGTAAGTGCGTTTGTACGGGTATGTTTGGGGGTCTGAAATGGACTAATCTACTTCACAATATTCCTTATGGAAACAAATTCGGTCAGTACTGGCACCTGAACATACTTCTGGAATGAAAAAATATTGTTAACCGGGGGGTCCACTGTACTTAAATTCAAGAATTATGTGGATTAGAATAAAATTAGGATGCAAAAAGCAGATTATAGTAAACATTTATATATCTGGGGGTAAGCAAAGTGTAGAAGAAACAGAGAGATTTTTAGGTGTTAAGTAAATGTTTAGAGAGTTTTGAACCACAGTGGTACCTTGACTTATGAGTGCCCCAACTTCCAAGTTTTCCAAGTTACGAGCCGTCGCTTGGTCGATTTTTTGCTTTGAGTTGCGTGCCAAAATCTGAGTTACAAGCAAGCTTCAGATACATAACTACTAGTTGGCGCAGCAAACGCCACAACATCCGCCCAGCATCCCAGCATTTTGTGCAGTTATTTTGCCAAATTTCTTTTTTCTAACCATGGGTCCTAAGAAAGTACATAAGTGCAAAAGACAGTGCTGAGATGATGATGATGATGATGTCCATGATATCATAGCATGATATCATAGAAAAACATGAGAAAATTGCTTTTGTTTCAGTGTTTTCCTTATGAAACTAGTGATCTAGTGCAGCTAGCTTCACAAACACTGTTTTTTCTTAACCCTTAAACTGTCCAAACGTAGATCTACATTTGCACGCCTAGCGCTCCAAACGTAGATCTACTTTTTTTTTACGTAAAAAACAATGTGAAATCGAACGTAGATCTTCGTTTGGACAGTTTGAGGGAGGCCGTAACCCTGTGATCTCAACCCCTTTATTTTTCAACCTATTACGTTCATTTTTGGTGTACTATTAGAAGCTTATATCGAGTATGCTGTGCTGAAGTTTCAAACATATCGGCCAAAAAGGAAATGAAATATGCAAAATTTATGAAAAATTACATTTGGCAGTTCTCAAGGACTCAGTGGTACTTGAAAAAGTGGTTTTGACACTTGCTGCTGATAGAACACTTCTAATTCCATTAAGTTCCGTGTACCAGTTCTAAAAGGATCCTTATCTTCATGCTAAAAAAAATTAAAGTTTCATAACTTTTTTGACATTTTGGAAGATGTCGGTCTTGTTGCCCACACAAATCTAAAAATATTTGGGATACTTCAGAGAGGAACACTGCCACTAGTAAAGCAATCATTCTTCTATGTTTGTTGTGAAAATCAAGTCAATTCATTCATAAATAAGGATGGAGCGGCCCTAAATAGGAAAATAACTTCTGAGATATAGGCCACAGCGCTCAGCACCCCAGGTGCCCGGGGAATTTTTTATTTTTCCCCAAAAAATTCGCTTTCTTTTACACTTTTTCTGTGACCTACGAGTGTTTATTACAGTTAACCATTGTAAATCTACATTTTCTCTAGTCAGTGACGAGAGAATGGGTCTTTCACCTTCATGGGATATATCGCTAGAACTTTTTTTTCCTCTGGGGCGTCATATTATGCTATATATTATTTTTCTGGTGTACTTTTTATGACTTAAGAAATCGTAATGACACGATTGCAAACAAACCATACCCCCGGCTGGGATTGAACCCGACGGGCTGGAGTTTTGAGACTCTATGACCGCGGGTTCAATCCCGGCCGGGGGTATGGTACTTTTTATGTTTCTGTGCTATTATTATATTGCATTATGTCATATTAGATCAGTTGTGATAGGTAAATAAGCCTTATAATTGATATTAGCGTGGGTATGGAATATTTTGTTGGCTGGAGGTGTCGGCCATCTTGGGAACTATTCCCAGGGGAGGTTTCCGATTGGTTCCTTGACCATATTAGCTCCGCCCACTCTGGCATGATAGACGGTGAATTTGTATTATACTAGACATAAAGATATAAGAAAATGATAAAAATAACACAGGGGAAAAAAAAAAAAATGCCACATCAGCGCTTGTTACGCAATGCGCTGTCACCATGCATGTTATAAATTACTATAATTCCTTTTAGAAACATCGTACAAGGATGATAATTATACCAGAGTGTAGCCAGAAAGTTCAGCTGTTTTTTGGTAACAACTCAATTTTCGTATTTTTTTCAAGTTTTTTTTTTACTCCACACGGCGAAGTGTCCGGCCCCCCTTAACCCTTTCAGGGTTTTCGATGTACTAGTACAGCTTATGCACCAGGGCTATTGACCTACTAGTACGCCTTAATTCTAGCACCTTCAAATCTAGTGAGAGAAAGCTGGTAGGCCTACATATGAAAGAATGGGTCTGTGTGGTCAGTGTGCGCAGTATAAAAAAAATCCTGCAGCACACAGTGCATAATGAGAAAAAAAAAACTGACCGTGTTTTTGGATTAAAACAGCGACTTTGCACTGTATTTTCATATGGTATTTATGGTTGTATTTTAGTTTTCCTGGTCTCATTTTATAGAATGGAAGACTTATTACAGAAATTGAGATGATTTTGACTGGTTTCACAATGAAAAGTACCTTGAAATTGAGCTCAAAGTAGCAGAAATGTTCGATTTTTACCAAAGTTCAAAAGTAAACAAATCATGCCAAGGGTCCAATACACGTCAACTGGTGAGTCTAATATTCTTTCACACGTGTGCTGATATTATTTATACCATTTCTACACTAATGTAATAGTCTGCATAACAGTAAATCTATTTTTTGTAAGAATAAAAATTCAAAGTGGAAAAGAAAAGAAATATAAGAGGGGCCTGGGGACATGACTAACGAACAGAGAACTTGTTATTTTAGTGGCAGGAATGTCTTTCTTGTTTATTCTGGACCCTATTTGGAAATTGGCATCTTCTGAAATTTGTGTGAAATTGGCAAAATTGCTAATTTCTAACCACTTTATTGGATAGTTGAAATTGGTAAATGGGTGGTTTCTTGTACTCATTCGATAGAAAAAATGGAGTTCTAGTGAAATAAATATGATTTTTGTTGACCAGTACACAGGAATTGGCCAAAAATAGGGTTCAAATTGGGCTAACTTCGCGAGAGCATAATTCCGTAAGTTTTCCATCAAATTTCATACTTTTAGTGTCATTATGATTGGGAAAAGATTCTCTCTCATTTCACAAGAAAAATAATTTTTTTTTTTCCGAAAAATTTTCGACCCTGAGAACAAGTTTAGAAGAGAGCCTCTCAACCCTGAAAGAGTTAAGGGTTAAAATAAGACCTCAGACGGGTAAAAATGGGAAGATAGTGTCAGAATATTTTTACCTTAGGAGTGGCCGCCACCACTTGTCACATAATGACATATTTTATTCATTCTAGAGTATGTATCATGTTTCTATGTTATTTATGTTGTTTATTACGTCATATTAGATCAATTGTGATAGATAAATAAGCCATAGAGTTGATATTAGCATTATATTGAAATATTTTCTCCTGCCTCCTGAGAGCCAGGAATTCCGCTGGAATGGATTAATGGCATTTCAATTAATTTCAATGAGAAAAATTGATTTGATATAGTTACAAGCTTGGTCACGGAACGAATTAAACTCGTAAGTCAAGGAACCATTGTAATTGAAAAATAGTTTTTGTGCATAATCTAAATGCTAATGTAAGGCTATTGTAGAGGGCATAGTAGTTAAGCTTAATATTTTTTTTTAATATGTCGGCCGTTTCCCACCAAGGCAGGGTGACCCGAAAAGAAAGAAAAAACTTTTGTCATCATTCAGTACTTTCACCATTACTCACACATAATCACTGTCTTTTGCAGAGGTGCTCAGACACAACAGCTTAGATGACCCTCCAAACTGCCAATATCCCAAACCCCTCTTTTAAAGTGCAGGCATTGTACTTCCCCTTTCCAGGACTCAAGTCTGGCTAACCAGTTTCCCTGAATCCCTTCACAAAATATTATCCTGTTCGCACTCCAACTGGTCGTCAGGTCCCAAAAACCATTCGTCTCCATTTACTCCTATCTAACACGCTCATGTACGCTTGCTGGAAGTCCAAGCCCCTCACTCACAAAAACCTCCTGTACCCCCTCCCTCCAACCTTTTCAGGAATGACTCTTACCCTGCCTTCATTCTACAGATTTATACGCTCTCCAAATCATTCTACTTTGTTCCATTCTCTCTAAATAACAAAACCATCTCAACAGTCCCTCTTCAGCCCTCTGACATACTTTTAATAGCTCCACACCTCCTCCTAATTTCCACACTACAAATTCTCTACATAATATTTACACCACACATTGCCCTTAAATACGACATCTCCATTGCCTCCAGCCGCTGCCTTGCTGCAGCATTTACAACCCATGCTTCACATCCATATAAGAGTGTTGATACCACTATACTCTCGTACATTTCCTGTCATTGCCTCCATGGATAACGTTCTTTGTCTCCACAGACACCTCAAAGCATCACTCGCCTGTTTTCCTTCATCAGTTCTATGGTTTACCTCATCCTTCATAAACCCATCCTCTGACAAGTGAACTCCCAAATATCTGAAAACATTCACTTCTTCCATGCTCCGTCCCTCCAATGTGATATCCAGTTTTTCTTTATCTAAAATGTTTGATACCCTCATCACCTTATTCTTATCTGTGTTCACTTAATGCCAGATTTAATTGATAAGTGGGATTTATAATTGAATTATGTAAAAAAGAAGGTTTGGTAATAGTAATACTTATAATATTTTAAAAGAAAGGTTATATAAATATATAGGATGTGATGTAGTGTGTAATGCCAACAGTTTGCTAGACTATGTTATTGATGGATAAAAGGTTGATGAATAGACTTTTCCATGGACATGTTTTTAGAGGAGTGATAGATAAGGTAAAATAAATCATTATTTAGTGGTAGCTACAGTAAGAATAAGAAGCTAATGGAGTACAAAGCAAATAGCATCACTGGGTGAGATAAAAGTGAAAGTGAATGAGCAAAAAGAGACAGTTATTGGGTTATATAAGCTACTAATAGAAGAAAACCGGGCTAGAGCAAGTACAGTTAATGAGCAGGAAATTATAAAGATATAGGGTAGATTTAAGAATACAGTGCTAGGGCACGCATTAGAAGCTAGTGGTTAAAGGAGGGTGGGAAGAGGAATAATATAAAGAGGGTTGTAAAGGAGAGATTTTTATAATGTAAAAATAAGGGAAAATGTGTGATGGAGAGGGGGATGTACTAAGTTTTGGCAGGTAGCTTTTCTAAATAAAGCTTTGCTCTTTGAGCCTTCCACAAAAAGATGTCTTGCAAACTTCAAAACTGTATATTATTTCATGAAAGATATTTTACTTTACAGGAGTGAAGCCACTTACATTAAAAGCTCAGAAGATTGTATTTTGTGTGGCTTATCGGAAAGCTGAAGAGCTTCTTAAAAAAAAAATGGCAGCAAGAGAACATGCGAGACTGATAGCACAAATCATTGAAGGAATTCGTGTTCATATTAGAACAAATAGGTTGTTAAATCCAGTACCACGGACACGCCAGGTTTGTTGTTATAACTTTATTGAGCTCATTACTGTAGTAAATAACATTTCATTACTTTTTTATGCTGTTTGAAATATTTGTAAAGAAAATAGTTGCACATTCATGTCTCTGTATGAGCACTTGGCACAGTTATAGTGTTACAAATCTAAAATAGAGATGAAATTGTTTTAGTAGTCAGTGCATACAATACATCAGTTAGTAAGACTTGGAAAAGAGACTTTACGAGATAAATGAGGGATTACTTAATATAATAGGAAAACTGTTACTGAAAAGTAGCCACAATAATAAGAAAGTTATTGTCAGTGGAAATTTCAACTCTAAAAGCAAAAATTCAAAAATCGGGCAACTAATGAGGCTGGAACTGTAATATATGGCCAGCAGAATTCCTTAACCCTTTGAGGGTTCGTCCCACAGTTCTACGACTTTGAAGCCAGGGTTCAAGCCGTAGTACTGTCATGAGCTAAGCTCACTCAGATAAGCTGTGAGCAGTAAATTTGGGCCTAGATATGAGAGAATGCATCTGTCTGGTAAGTGTGCACCATATGAAACAAATCCTGCAGCACGCACTGCATAATGAGAAATAAAAACTGGGACTGTGTTTTTGGATTAAAACAGCAACTTTGCGGTGTATTTTTGTATAGTTTTTACGATTGTATTCGCAGTTTCTTGGTCTCATTTGATAGAATGGAAGATATATTACAGAAATAGAGATGATTTTTTTGGTTTTTAGTACTGAAAATTCCTATTTTTAAAACAGGGGACAAGTCGTTACCGTCAAATTACCGCCCAATAAGCCTGACCTCAATTGTAGGCAAATTACTAGAGTCAATTATAGCTGAGATTATAAGAAGCCATCTCGATAAGCATAGCTTGATTAATGATACTCAGCATGGATTCACAAGAGGCCGGTCTTGTCTAACTAATTTATTAACTTTCTTCAGTAAAGCTTTTGAGGCTGTTGACCACGATAAAGAATTTGATATTATTTACTTAGATTTTAGTAAGGCATTTGATAGAGTTCCGCACCAAAGACTGTTGAAGAAAGTAGCAGCTCATGGCATTGGGGGAAGGGTGCTCTCGTGGATCGAATCATGGCTCACAGACAGGAAGCAGAGTGTGTCCATAAATGGGGTTAAATCCGAGTGGGGATCAGTAACAAGTGGCGTTCCACAGGGATCAGTCTTGGGCCCGTTGTTGTTTATAATATATATCAATGATCTTGATGAAGGAATTACTAGTGATATGAGCAAATTCGCCGATGACACAAAGATAGGTAGGATAATTGATTCAAACGTAGATGTTAGGGAACTTCAGGAGGATTTAGACAAACTCTATTCTTGGTCAGAAAAGTGACAGATGCAGTTCAATATAGGTAAATGCAAGGTTCTGAAGCTCGGGAGTGTCCATAACCCTAGCACTTATAAGTTAAATAATGTAGAACTTAGCCATACAGATTGCAAAAAGGACTTAGGGGTTATGGTAAGCAGCAACCTTAAACCAAGACAGCAATGCCTAAGCGTACGTAATAAGGCAAATAGATTATTGGGATTTATATCAAGAAGTGTAAGCAACAGAAGTCCAGAGGTTATACTGCAGCTTTATACATCATTAGTAAGGCCTCACCTAGATTATGCAGCTCAATTCTGGTCTCCATATTACAGAATGGACATAAATTCGTTAGAAAACATTCAGCGTAGGATGACTAAATTAATACATAGCATTAGAAATCTTCCTTATGAAGAAAGATTGAAGACTCTTAAGTTACACTCACTTGTTAGACGAAGAATGAGGGGAGACCTGATCGAAGTGTATAAGTGGAAGATAGGTATTAATAAAGGGGATATTAATAAGGTCTTGAGGATATCTCTCCAAGAGAGAACCCGCAGTAATGGATTTAAATTAGATAAGTTTAGATTTAGAAAGGACATAGGAAAGTATTGGTTTGGAAATAGGGTAGTTGATGAGTGGAACAGTCTACCTAGTTGGGTTATTGAGGCTAGAACTTTGGGTAGTTTCAAATTTAGGTTGGACAAGTATATGAGTGAGAGGGGTTGGATTTGAGTGGGACTTGCATATCAGAGCTTATTTCTTGGGTAGCATTGAAAATTGGGTTGGGGAAACATTTTGTTAGTGGGATGAATTGTAAAGGACCTGCCTAGTATGGGCCAACAGGCTTCCTGCAGTGTTCCTCCTTTCTTATGTTCTTATGTTCTTATGAAATTGAGCTCAAAGTAACAGAAATGTTTGATTTTGGCCTAACGTTCGAGAGTAAACAGATGACGTCATGTATGCAATGCATGTCACCTGGTGGGTTTAATATATGCTCACGAATGTGCTGATATTATTTATACAATTATTACAATATTGCATAACAGTAAATTTTCTATCTTTTGGTGTGATTAAAAGTTCTTTATGTGAATAAAAAATCAAAATGGAATTCATCTGTAAAGCCTGGAAACATAACTAATAAACAGAGGAAATGTTATTTTAGTGCCAGGAATGCCTGCATTGACTATTCTGGACCTTATTTTGAAATTGGAATATTTTGAACTTTGTGCAAAATTGGCCAAATTACCAATTTCTGATCACTTTATTGGGTAGTTGAAATAGTTGATTGGGCAGTTTCTTGTGCTCTGTCAATAAAATAGAAGTGATACTAGTGAAATAGTCAAGAATTTGATCAACTGGAATAATGTAATTGGCCTAAAATAGGAGTCAAAGTGGGCAAAATCGCTGATGTGTAAATATTGCTGACGCAGCAAAATTTGCAATAGCGTAATTTCATCAATTTTCCATCAAATTTCATACTTTGTTTTATTACCTTCAGAAAAAGATTCTCTACCATTTCACAAGAAAAAATAACACAAATTTTTGAAAATTCCTGGACCCTGTGGACAAGCTGTAGAACTATGGAACGGATCCTCAAAGAGTTAACATAATAAAAGTTTTTTATGCTTCAACATATAAATGAGGCAGCACGAATGAGAGGCGGCAGCATGCTTACATGCTTGACCTGGTATTTACTTGAACAATTGAAAATTTTTTCAACATAAACTAATTTAACCCAACTGTTAATTATGATGTGAGGAAAAAGAAACACACAAACAGGAATGACTAGATGAAAAGAAAAGAAACAATATTGCTTTAACCCTCTCAGTGGCCATCACATAGAACTATGTAATTGAGGCCAGGGGTCCGTCACGTAGTTCTACATAATGAGCTCGCCTCACTCAGATAAGCTGTGAGTGGTAAATTTTGGCTTTGATATGAGAGAGTAGGTCTGTGCAGTAAGTGTACACAGTATAAAAAAAATATCCTGCTGCACGTGGTACATGATGGGAAAAGCAAAACTCTGACCTTGTGTTTGGTTAAAAATAGCAACTTTTAGGTGTTTTCGAGGATTTTTTTTTTTTTTTTTTTTTTTTTTAGTTTTATTGGCTGTTTTTTTGTATCATTTGAAAGAAAGAAAAACTTTCTACTTTCAACAAACTGGCCGTATCTCACCAAGGTAGGGTGACCCAAAGAGAAAAGCAAAAATTTCTCTTGATAAATTTAGTAATACAGTAAGGCCCCACTTTACGGCGTTCCGCTAATACGGCGATGTCAAATTATGACCAAAATTTGCTATACGGCAAGCGGTCTTTCAAATACGGCGCCCCCACCCGGTTTGTTTACATTTTCTGTGACCACATCTATTATGTCAGGAAACTTTCCAAAATTTCAAGTGTTTTAAAGTTACTGCATATTTTATATGTACTCTGATAATTATACAGTGGACCCCCGGTTAACGATATTTTTCACTCCAGAAGTATGTTCAGGTGCCAGTACTGACCGAATTTGTTCCCATAAGAAATATTGTGAAGTAGATTAGTCCATTTCAGACCCCCAAACATACATGTACAAACGCACTTACATAAATACACTTACATAATTGGTCGCATTTGGAGGTAATCGTTATGCGGGGGTCCACTGCACTTATGTGTACCTGTACCTAAAGATACTTACACACTGTGCTGGTGTGCAGGTACACATTAAAATCACTAAGTCTCTCTCTACTCATGACGCCAATACTACGTAATAATAATCACTCTTGGGCACACTAAATGTGTTATTTTACATCAATATAGGCATTTTCATTAATTCATCTATAATATTTTCCTCAAAATTATATATGAAACCCATTATATAGCATATAAACATGATACATACACTTACAGAATAAAAATTGATGTAAATATAAGATTTGTTTACAAAGCAGCTGTGTAGGTAGTGTCGCAAGAATTATGTTTTCTCTAGTCAAAGTGGGGGATAACTATAAAAAAGTAGGTAGTAGGTTGGTAGACAGCAACCATCCAGGGAGGTACTACCGTCCTGCCAAGTGAGTGTAAAACGAAAGCCTGTGATTGTTTTACATGATGGTAGGATTGCTGATGTCTTTTGTCTGTCTCATAAATATGCAAGATTACAGGCATGTCTTGCTACTTCTACTTACACTTAGGTCACACTACACATACATGTACACATTTATTTATACACACTCATCTGAGTTTTCTTTGATTTTATCTTAATAGTTCTTGGTCTTATTACTTTTCCTTTTATATCCATGGGGAAGTGGAATAAGAATCTTTCCTCCGTAAGCCATGCGTGTTGTAAAAGTCAACTAAAATGCCGGGAACAATGGGCTAGTAACCCCTTTTCCTGTAAAGATTACTAAAAAGAATAAGAAGAAAATTGTTTTCTTTCTTTTTTGGGTCACCCTGCCTCGGTGGGAGACGGCCGACTTGTTGAAAAAAAAAAAAAAACTATAAAAAAATATTCTTTTCGTATGCCTTTACTATATATATAGCAATTCACGACTGTTGTGGGTTTAGTGCTTTTTATTATGATAATAATAATAATAATATTATTATTATTATTATTATTATTATTAATAATATTTTTTTTTTTTTTTTTCAACAAGTCGGCCATCTCCCACCGAGGCAGGGTGACCCAAAAAAGAAAGAAAATCCCAAAAAAGAAAATACTTTCATCATCATTCAACACTTTCACCACACTCGCACATTATCACTGTTTTTGCAGAGGTGCTCAGAATACAACAGTTTAGAAGCATACACATACGAAGATACACAACATATCCCTCCAAACTGCCAATATCCCAAACCCCCTCCTTTAAAGTGCAGGCATTGTACTTTCCACTTCCAGGACTCAAGTCCGACTATATGAAAATAAGCGGTTTCCCTGAATCCCCTCACTAAATATTACCCAGCTCACACTCCAACAGATCATCAGGTCCCAAGTACCATTCGTCTCCATTCACTCCTATCTAACATGCTCACGCACGCTTGCTGGAAGTCCAAGCCCCTTGCCCACAAAACCTCCTTCCCCTCTCTCCAACACTTTCGAGGACGACCCCTACCCTGCCTTCCTTCCCCTATAGATTTATATGCTTTCCATGTCATTCTACTTTGATCCATTCTCTCTAAATGACCAAACCACCTCAACAACCCCTCTTCTGCCCTCTGACTAATACTCTTATTAACTCCACATCTTTTCCTAATTTCCACACTCCGAATTTTCTGCATAATATTTACACCACACATTGCCCTTAAACAGGACATCTCCACTGCCTCCGTCTAACTGCTGCTGCATTTACCACCCAAGCTTCACACCCATATAAGAGTGTTGGTACTACTATACTTTCATACATTCCCTTCTTTACCTCCATAGATAACGTTTTTTGGCTCCACATATACCTCAACGCACCACTCACCTTTTTTCCCTCATCAATTCTATGATTAACCTCATCCTTCATAAATCCATCCGCCGACACGTCAACTCCCAAGTATCTGAAAACATTCACTTCTTCCATACTCCTCCTCCCCAATTTGATATCCAATTTTTCTTTATCTAAATCATTTGACACCCTCATCACCTTACTCTTTTCTATGTTCACTTTCAACTTTCTACCTTTACACACATTCCCAAACTCATCCACTAACCTTTGCAATTTGTCTTTAGAATCTCCCATAAGCACAGTATCATCAGTAAAAAGTAACTGTGTCAATTCCCATTTTGAATTTGATTCCCCAAAATTTAATCCCACCCCTCTCCCGAACACCCTAGCATTTACTTCCTTTACAACCCCATCTATAAATATATTAAACAACCATGGTGACATTACACATCCCTGTCTAAGACCTACTTTTACCGGGAAGTAGTCTCCCTCTCTTCTACACACCCTAATCTGAGCCTCACTATCCTCATAAAAACTCTTTACAGCATTTAATAACTTACCACCTATTCCATATACTTGCAACATCTGCCACATTGCTCCTCTATCCACTCTATCATATGCCTTTTCTAAATCCATAAATGCAATAAAAACTTCTCTACCTTTATCTAAATACTGTTCACATATATGCTTCATTGTAAACACTTGATCTACACATCCCCTACCCACTCTGAAACCTCCTTGCTCATCCGCAATCCTACATTCTGTCTTACCTCTAATTCTTTCAATTATAACCCTACCGTACACTTTTCCTGGTATACTCAGTAAACTTATTCCTCTATAATTTTTACACTCTCTTTTGTCCCCTTTCCCTTTATATAAAGGGACTATACATGCTCTCCGCCAATCCCTAGGTACCTTCCCCTCTTTCATACATTTATTAAACAAAAGTACCAACCACTCCAACACTGTCCCCCCCTGCTTTTAACATTTCTGTCATGATCCCATCAGTTCCAGCTGCTTTACCCCCTTTCATTTTACGTAATGCCTCACGTACCTCCCCCACACTTACATTCTGCTCTTCTTCACTCCTAAAAGATGGTATACCTCCCTGACCAGCGCATGAAATTACTGCCTCTGTTTCTTCCTTAACATTTGAAAGTTCCTCAAAATATTCTCGCCATCTACCTAATACCTTCATCTCCCCATCTACTAACTCCCCTACTCTGTTTTTAACTGACAAATCCATACTTTCCCTAGGCTTTCTTAACTTGTTTAACTCACTCCAAAATTTTTTCTTATTTTCATTAAAATTTCTTGACAGTGCCTCTCCCACTCTATCATCTGCTCTCCTTTTGCACTCTCTCACCACTCTCTTTACCTTTCTTTTACTTTCCGTATACTCTGCTCTTCTTATAACACTTCTGCTTTGTAAAAACCTCTCATAAGCTACCTTTTTCTCTTTTATCACACCCTTTACTTCATCATTCCACCAATCACTCCTCTTTCCTCCTGCCCCCACCCTCCTATAACCACAAACTTCTGCCCCACATTCTAATACTGCATTTATAAAACTATTCCAACCCTCTTCAACCCCCCCACTACTCATCTTTGCACTAGCCCACCTTTCTGCCAATAGTCGCTTATATCTCACCCGAGCTTCCTCCTCCCTTAGTTTATACACTTTCACCTCCCTCTTACTTGTTGTTGCCACCTTCCTCTTTTCCCATCTACCTCTTACTCTAACTGTAGCTACAACTAAATAATGATCTGATATATCAGTTGCCCCTCTATAAACATGTACATCCTGGAGCCTACCCATCAACCTTTTATCCACCAATACATAATCTAATAAACTACTTTCATTACGTGCTACATCATACCTTGTATATTTATTTATCCTCTTTTTCATAAAATATGTATTACTTATTACCAAATCTCTTTCTACACATAGCTCAATTAAAGGCTCCCCATTTACATTTACCCCTGGCACCCCAAATTTACCTACTACTCCCTCCATAACATTTTTACCCACTTTAGCATTGAAATCCCCAACCACCATTACTCTCACACTTGATTCAAAACTCCCCACGCATTCACTCAACATTTCCCAAAATCTCTCTCTCTCCTCTACACTTCTCTCTTCTCCAGGTGCATACATGCTTATTATAACCCACTTTTCACATCCAATCTTTATTTTACTCCACATAATCCTTGAATTAATACATTTATAGTCCCTCTTTTCCTGCCATAGCTTATCCTTCAACATTATTGCTACTCCTTCTTTAGCTCTAACTCTATTTGAAACCCCTGACCTAATCCCATTTATTCCTCTCCACTGAAACTCTCCCACCCCCTTCAGCTTTGTTTCACTTAAAGCCAGGACATCCAGCTTCTTCTCATTCATAACATCCACAATCATCTCTTTCTTATTATTTGCACAACATCCACACACATTCAGACTTCCCACTTTGACAATTTTCTTCTTCTTATTCTTTTTAGTAATCTTTACAGGAAAAGGGGTTACTAGCCCATTGTTCCCTGCATTTTAGTTGACTTTTACAACACGCATGGCTTACGGAGGAAAGATTCTTATTCCACTTCCCCATGGATATAAAAGGAAAAGTAATAAGACCAAGAACTGTTAAGATAAAATCAAAGAAAACTCAGATGAGTGTGTATAAACAAATGTGTACATATATGTGTAGTGTGACCTAAGTGTAAGTAGAAGTAGCAAGACATACCTGTAATCTTGCATATTTATGAGACAGACAAAAGACATCAGCAATCCTACCATCATGTAAAACAATCACAGGCTTTCGTTTTACACTCACTTGGCAGGACGGTAGTACCTCCCTGGGTGGTTGCTGTCTACCAACCTACTACCACTCTAAAAATGGCGTGTTGCTGTTTGTTTATTCTGTACTAACTTGTACAACTTGTACACAATGTAAGAGTATTTGTACTGTGAGGTAATTATTATTATTATAAAAAATATTGAGGTAAAAGTTTTACAAACTCTACAAACGTACGTGAATGAACTAAAAGTAGACACATATTAATACGCATTTATTTCGCCTGACCAAGTGATCACCCACTACCTGTTCAGTTTGTATTCTTACATTGTCTGAACTCTGTGTCTTGTTCTCTCTCTCGTTTACTCTTTCGTTAACTAGTTGGCTCTCATTGATGATGGCGTCTAAAGTTAGCTGTGATAAAAAGAGAAGTCGTAAGCCTTTTGCTTTAAGTGCCAAGTTAGAGGATGATGGTGTGCCATTCTGATTTTATTCAATGAACACCCTGCCACTCACCTCTCACACATTAATATTAATAATTTAAGGTAAGTAATAAGTGTACTCCGTGTGTATCTTACCTTTTATTGTGTTTTTAATGCCTATTTCTATTGCTAACTTAATATAAGTTAGTGTAAACTTGTTGTCTGGCATTTATTGCATATTTTATGTGTGCTCTGATAATAATACTTGTGGAGCTGTGTGGTAGCTGGGTGGAGGGACAACATTACGTTTTCTCTGCTCAGCCATCAGAGAAAGTGTGTATGAATCTGCATTTGGCCCAGTCACTCCCCCAATCCGCTTTTGTTTACAATTTTCAGCATGAATTATTCATTACTTCTACCTTCGTTTATGATGGCATCTAAAGGGGGGAGTGCTCTCAAGCGCTCTCAAGAAAAATTCGAAAATTTATGAAAATGAGTTATTCATATAGAAAAATAGCTTAACTCTTTGGCAACACAATGGTACAAGAATCAATGTTCTACAACGTTTCTACAAGAAATTATAGTCATTTATATCAGGTATGGTGGCGGCGATGTAGGTAGCGCGTCTGTTCTCAACCTATGTATTTTTTGGAATTTTTTCCTTGTTTTTTATTGCTTTTTCTTTGCATTATTCTTTCTAATATAATAATTGATTATTTGGCATCATATAAGAGTAGTTGGAGCTTATCAATAGACGTCTAGCCTATCGGGAAGCACCTAGGTACACTCGGCAGTGATCCCTCTCCAGAGAGTGCCAGGTGAAATCACTTCATTATTACGCTTATATCAGCTTATATATTAACTATACGGCTTATTTATCTATCAGAATTGATCTAATATGATATAATAATCACTGTAAATAACAAACAAACATGTTATATACTCTAGACTGAATAAAATAGGCCATAATATAGCGAGAGTCCACCAGCAATATTTCGATATAAAAAAGTTGCTCCTCGTCTCCATGTTGTATTGTTTGGTCTGTGAGTGAGAGAAAACGATGTTTTGAAGAGGATAACTGCACTAGAACATCAGTTTACTAAGAAATACACCGAAACAAACGCGATTTTCGCGAAAAAAGAAAATTTTTTTTTTGACGGTAGGCCTACCGGTGTTCTAGGCCTATATCTCGGAAGTAACTTATTCACTTATTTCGCGGACCTCAACCATTATTAATGATTGTATTGAAATGATTTTCACAGACAATATAAAACAAAGTGTGTTTTAATTTTTAACGATGGATTTTTTGGAATATCTCAAATATTTTTGATTTTGTGGGGGGTAAAAGGCAGATATTTTGGTGAATGCCAAAAATTCTGTCAAATGTATTTTTTTTTACCATGATAATAAGATATGTTAGATGAAATGGCAACGTAAAAGATTCGTGCTAGTTGTATTCTAACAGTTGGGAATGTCGGAAGTGCCACTCGTAGTGCCAATTTGTCAGGGGATGCTGCCATATATCAAAATTATGTTAATATTTTTTTTCTATGTTGTTTGTTGGCCAATCATACTGAAACTTTGTCACATTAAACTATATATGCACCTCTAAAAGTACACCAAAAATAAAATAAATCGGTTGAAAACAAAAAAAAAAAAAATATAATCCCACACTAAATTCAGTGAACAAGGTATGTCGATGCTAATAATATGGCTCTGGGCCACAGTATAGGTAACCGGTAGGTGTAGCCCAGGCGGGCTACTCCTACCGGCTACCTACACTGACTTCCTACAAATAAATACTACTCGCCTCTCTTCCTATATTAAGACTACACATATTTTAAGGTAAATAATGAGTGTACTGTATGTGTATTTTACCTCTCTGGGATGTTTTAAATATTGTATATTAAGTATGAGATGGGGAGCCAGGGCTACCTACACCTGGGCTACCTGCATCTGACTTCCTACAAATAAGTACTACTCACCTCTCTCCCTACATTAAGATTACAAATACTTTAAGATAAGTAATGAATTTACTGTGAATGTATTTTACTTTGTGTGTTTTTAATGCCTAGTTCTATTACTAACTTAATATAATTTAGTGTAAACTTGTTGTCTGGCATTTATATGCATTTATAAATGGAAAAAAAATGGCGTTCTGCCTTCCAGCGATGTCTGCTTTCTGGCGACAGCCTGGAACCTAACCCGCCGTATAAGTGGGGCCCTACTGTATATACAGGAGAAGAGGTTACCGGCCCTTTGCTCCCGGTATTTTAGTCGCCTCTTACGACACGCATGGTTTACGAAGGAAGAATTCTTTTCCACTTCCCCATGGAGAGAAAAGAAAACATATTACTAAAATAGAGATGAATTCGGTTGATTTCTGGAGTGGAAGTACCTTGAAATTGGGCTCAAAATAGCAGAAATATTTGATTTTTAGCAATTTTCCTGAGGATGGGTTAGGGCCCCCTAAACCCCCAGTCTATTTTATGAGTTTTTAATAAGTCTGATTTAGTTATTGGAATACTGTAAACCATGACCAATCACTCCTGGTTATATTTTATTATTCAAAAAATAGGGTAAATCTACTTTTGTGTTATTATGAATTCAAATTATAAGGCAAGTTAAATGTAGAAGAGGTCTGGGGATGTGATTAACAAACAAAAAAATGTTTTAGTTCCAGGAATGTCTACATTGTTTATTTTGGACATTTTTAAACTGGTAATTTTTTTAATTTTGTGTAAAATTGGCCAAATTATCAACTAATGCAAACTTTATAGGGTAGCTGTAACACCTGAATGGGCAGTTTCTTGTTCTCAGTCAATAAAATGGAAGGCATACAAACAAAATATCAAAGAATTTGGTCGAATGGCCACAATGCTTCCTTAAGATTAAAGATTTTTTATTTCATCCTGATACAATGTTTGTACAAAGGTGGGTGATTTTTAGGTGTGCATGCAGAAAGCCCCTTTTTATGCAGAGCATTTCAGGCAAACTTAAGCCTATCTTAAGACTAATAAGGCAATAATTAATTGACTGCTTGTATATACTTTGTCTAAGTGGTACAGTAAATGGTAGTTATGTTCCAGAAAATGCCGTGTTAGGTAAATCTGTGTTAGATAAACTGAAGAACTTATGGGAAAAATAGGGTTACATTCCTGGGAGTGCTAATAGTGCTAATAAAGCCAAACAACTTTTTTTTAGACCTCCAGATCTTACAAAAATAAAAGTAAATATGCAGTTGTAGTTCATTGTTGTGATGTATTATGTTGTTTTTACTGCAACAGAAATAATAGTATTTCTTTCCTTAAATTGTGGGTGCTAGTGTTTGTGGATGATTGTGAAGAGAGTAGAGAGTTATGTTGTGGCCCTACTGGGCTGAGGTGGATGGTAGAGGTTCTGGTACTGAAGTCGATGGTTGTACTGGAGTGTGCATAAATTCTGTAATAGATTTCTGTTCTGTTTTACCCTGCAGTACATTATACAACTGATGGTAAGGCATCAGCTGCTCTAGACACTTTCAGGGTCCTCTTCAGTGAAAAAGTCTTAGTCAGTAAATCAGTCAGTTCAGTAAACCAGTCAAGTCAGTAAATCAGTCAAGACAGCCAAGTAAGTCAGTCAAGTCAGTCAAATCAGTCATGTTAGGTCAGTCAGTCAAGACAGTCAGTCCAGTCAGTCAGTCAAGTCAGTCAATCAAGTCAATCAGTTATTCATCACACCAACTCATATATTTACCTCATTCTTTTTAATTGCACAAAGTGACGCTTCATTACGGCCACAGGCTATCTCTCGTCTAATATCTCTATTTTCTTTGTTAACTCTTAAGACTTAAATGCTTATACCTTTTCTTGCCACTTTCAGCAACACTGGTATGCCTACTGGGTGCCATAATTGCTTGACAGATACAAGATATGGTAATTAAAAGATCAAAACACAATTCACAAACACAGCTAGCTCCTAAGATAGAATGGAACTGAACATGTATTCACAAAGGCTGGGATGGTGGTGGCGGGAGTGTCGGGGGTGGCAGGGTATGGCGGGACGTCTTCCCTGCTGACCCACAACAAGGTGTCAGCTTGAGCTGGGGAAATTTTTTCCACGCTCGCAAATGGAACCGTGTACAGCCTCTCCTCACTTGGTGACATACTCATTTACTGACGACTCCAACTTATGACGGGCTCTTGACCAGTATGCATACCTAAATAATGTACAGTGGACCCTCAACCAGCGATATTAATCCGTTCCTGAGAGCTCATCGTTAGTCAAAATTATCGTTAGTCAAGTTAATTTTCCCCATAAGAAATAATGGAAATCAAATTAATCCGTGCAAGACACCCAAAGGTATTGAAAAAAAAAAAATTTTACCACATGAAATATTAATTTTAATACACACAAACTGAAGATTACATGCACAGTTACATGACACTTACCTTTATTGAAGATCTGGTGATGATTGATGGGATGGGAGGAGGGGAGAGCGTTGATCTTCTTAGTGTTTAGAAGGGGAATCCCCTTCCATTAGCACTTGAGGCAGCAAGTCTTTTTCTGGGGTTACTTCCCTTGTTCTTTTAATGCCACTAGGACCAGCTTCAGAGTCACTGGACTTCTGTCGCACAACATATCTGTCCATAGATACCTGTACCTCTCGTTCCTTTATGACTTTCCTAAAGTGGTTCACAACATTGTCAGTGTACAGGTTGCCAACATGGCTTGCAGTAGCTGTGTCAGGGTGATTTTCATCAAAAAAGGTTTGCACTTCAAGCCACTTTGCACACATTTCCTTTATCTTAGAAGTAGGCAACTTCTTCAATTTCTCTCTCCCCTCCTCCGAAGCAGTTTCCTCAGGTCTGCCCTCTTGCTGTTCAAGATGATCTAGCAGCTCATCAGTGGTTAGTTCTTCACTGTCCTCCACCACCAACTCTTCCACATCCTCGCCACTAACCTCCAACGCCAAGGACTTCCCCAATGCCACAATGGATTCATCAACTGGCATAGGATTCTCAGGGTTAGCCTCAAACCCTTCAAAATCCCTTTTGTCTACACATTCTGGCCACAGTTTTTTCCAAGCAGAGTTCAAGGTCCTCTTAGTCACTTCCTCCCAAGCCTTACCTATAATGTTTACACAATTGAGGATGGTAAAATGATCTTTCCAAAACTCTCTTAGAGTCAGTTGAGTTTCTGAGGTGACTACAAAGCACCTTTCAAACATAGCTTTTGTGTACAGTTTCTTGAAGTTGGAAATAACCTGCTGGTCCATGGGCTGCAGGAGAGGAGTGGTATTAGGAGGCAAAAACTTCACCTTAATGAAGCTCATGTCCCTAGAAAGTTGCTCTGCCAAGTCTGAAGGATGACCAGGAGCATTGTCTAATACCAGGAGGCACTTAAGGTCTAATTTCTTTTCAATTAGGTAATTTTTCACATTGGGGGCAAATGCATGGTGTAACCAGTCATAGAAAAAGTCCCTAGTGACCCATGCCTTACTGTTTGCCCTCCACAGCACACACAAATTAGCCTTGAGGACATTGTTTTTCCTGAACACACTGGGAGTTTCAGAGTGATACACCAATAAAGGCTTCACTTTGCAATCACCACTAGCATTGGCACACATCAACAGAGTAAGACTGTCTTTCATAGGCTTATGTCCTGGGAGTGCCTTTTCCTCCTGAATAATGTACGTCCTGCTTGGCATTTTCTTCCAAAACAGGCCTGTTTCGTCACAATTAAACACTTGTTCAGGTTTCAGTCCTTCACTGTCTATGTACTCCTTGAAGTCCTGCACATATTTTTCAGCCGATTTGTGGTCCGAACTGGCAGCCTCACCATGCCTTATCACACTATGAATGCCACTACACTTCTTAAATCTCTCAAACCAACCTTTGCTGGCCTTAAATTCACTCACATCACTAGTTGCTGGCATTTTTGTAATTAAATCGTCATGCAACTTCCTAGCCTTTTCACATATGGTCGCTTGAGAGATGCTGTCTCCTGCTATCTGTTTCTCGTTTATCCACACCAATAACAGTCTCTCAACATCTTCTATCACTTGCAATCTCAGTTTCGAAAACATAGTTGCACCTTTGGCAAGAACAGCTTCCTTGATTGCCGTTTTCTTGCCCACAATAGTAGCGATGGTTGATTGGGGTTTATTATACAACCTGACCAGCTCAGAGACACGCACTCCACTTTCGTACTTAGCAATGATCTCTTTCTTCATCTCCATAGTAATTCTCACCCTTTTTGCTGTAGGGTTGGCACTAGAAGCTTTCTTGGGGCCCATGGTGACTTATTTTGCAGGTGCAATCACTACAAAGGCTGTGATAATATGAAATGTTCCAGTTGTATGTTTGGAAGCGACCGCGGTGGCTGGCTGGCTTGTAAAAACTGGCACCCAAGGGACAAGTGAGGCGCGCTCAGGCCAAAGTGGACGCGTATGGTACGGAACGAATAGCGCTGGTCGGGTTTTTAAGCGCTAGTCGAGGCAAAATTTTTGCGTTAAAATGTATCGCTAGTCAGATTTATCGTTAATCGATGCCATCGCTGGTTGAGGGTCCACTGTATATTAGAGCTGATTTCCTCTATTCAGTTTATTACAATATACAGCACACTACTGTATAAACAATTAAAAATATACCAGAAATGTTATAAATGATGCCAAGGTGACATTAAAACAATATCAAAGATGGTTGACAAAAACCCAGTATCATGATAGCATGCTCCTCACTTAATGACAAATTCTTTTACCAACGTGGTCTTAGGAATGGAACTCTGTCATTAAGTGAGGAAAGGCTGTATAATTAATTTTATGAAGTGTTGTATAAAATTGTGCCACAGTTTTTCAATAGTGCAATAACCAGAACATGGCAAATAAATCCATGTAATGTAACAGTCTACTGTATATTGAGTTTAATTGTTTTAAGGATTTCAGTTTGGCTTATGAATACAGGTAATGAGGATTCTAGCATATGGGCATATTTTGAATACATTCAGTATATTTAATGAAAATGTTTATTTCCTTGCAAAGCTTACCATGTGTGGTTTACATATTATAAAATATTAATTACAAAGAAGGCTTCTAGCATGCCTAGGCATTTCGGACAGACTAATCCTAATTCTTATTCTATATTGACAGGTTATGTAGCAGTTCATTGTAATATACCATATTGTATATTAGGTAACTGAAGTGATTAATTAGATTTATAATAATGAGGTACAGTAGACCGTCATTTAGCACGGTAGTTACATTTCTGAAAACACCGTGTTAGGCAAAATCGTTTTAGATGAACTGAAGAACTTATGGGAAAAATAGGGTTACATTTCTGGGAGCCCCCAAAAAGCCAGACAACTTTTTTTTAGGCCTTCACATCTTACAAAAATAAATGTGAATATGTAATTATAGTTCATTGTTGTGATGTATTATGTTGTTCTTACTGCTTAAGACTACAAATGTAACAAAAATAATAGTATTTCTTACCTTAAATTGTGGGTGCTGGTGTTTGTGGATGATTGTGAAGAGAGTGGAGATTTATGCTGTGGCCCTACTGGGCTGAGGTGGATGGTAGAGGTTCTGGTACTGAAGTTGATGGTTGTACTGGAGTGTCTAACTTTAAAGTCATTCAGTCAGTCAGTCAAGTCATTCAGTAATTCAGTCAGGTCATTCATTCAGTCAAGTCACTCGGTAAGTCAGTCAAGTCATTCAGTAAGTCAGTCAGTCATTCAGTAAGTCAGTCACACAACTCATGTTTACCTCTTTTTCTGTGTACAAAGTAACACTTCATTACGGCTACAGGTTATCTTGTCTAATATCATGGTTTCTTTGTTAATTCTAAGACTTAAATGCTTATACCTTTTCTTACCACTTTCAGCAACACTGGTATGGCTACTGGGTGTCATGATTGCTTGGCAGATATAAGATTTAGTAATTAAAATATCATAACACAATTCACAAACACAGCTAGCTTGTAGCAGAGAAAGACTGGACACGAATGAAATACGAACACTGGGATGGTGGGGTGGTGTCGGCGAGTGGCAGGGGATGGTGGGAAGGCTCCCTGGCTGCTCCACAACAAGGCGGCTGCTTGAGAAAAAGATAATTTTTTTTCTTTCCCACAAACTGAACTGTGTTAAATTAATTTTACGACGTGTTATATAAAATTGTGCCACAACTCTTCAATCATCCAATACCCGAATCGTGCCAAATAAACTCGTGCTAAATGATAGTCTACTGTAGTACAAAACATATAACAGTGTTACATTTAGTAATTTTAGTAATGAGAATGGTTAAGTCTTGGCATGATACACTGTTTCTGTTAAAGCTCTTATATTGTGAGAGTATCTTAGGCAAACTTAGGGATAACTGAAGATTTATTAGGCAGTAGCTATATTAGGAATTTTATATTCATAGTTATTTGGGTGAGTTTAAGTGTAGGTTAGGGGGAATCACAGATATTGAGAGTAAATCTTGTATTTTGTTTCGGATGGGTGCATGATACAAAAAAGAGAGTAGGTGGTTTTCATATAATTAACTGATGATGGGGTGCATTAGGGAGATAAGATGTTTTTTAACAGTAGTTTTGAAAATGGTTGTTGAGTCTGCAGTTCTAAAGTTTTCAGGCAGGGAGTTGAAGATTTTAGGCCCTTTTATGCACATTGAATTTTTGTCGAGATTTAGCTGGACACTGGGAATGTCAAAGAGATTTTTGTGTCTAGTATTGTGTCTGTGGGTCTTGTTGCAGCTATCAAGAAAGTGTTTCAGTTCAGGGTTAATATTAGAATCTATGGTTCTGTAAATGTAGGTTGCACAGTAATAGGTGTGAATATTCTGCACAGTAAGTTTAGATCTTTGAAGAGTTGGGGATGGGGGGGGGTGTTGCCTAGTATTGGATTGCATGTTAAATCTTACTGCAGCTTTTTGTTAGGTTATTATTGGCTTTAGGTGGGTTGCTGCTGTTGATCCATGAGTGAATAATGCAGTGTGAGTAGGGCCAATCGTGGTATGTAGTAACGTTTCTTGGAGAGGATCCTAACCATTTTGGATACTTTTTTTTGTTATGTGCTGTATATGGGTGTTGAATTTCAGGTTGCTGTCAAGGTGCAGGCCCAGGAATTTGCCCTCATTATGTTTGGAAATGATAGTGTTGTGAATCATAATGTTCAGCTGGGCAACACCTGCTCTGTTCCTAAACAAAATATAGAAGGTTTTGTCAGTATTAAGTGTAGTTTATTAGCAGTCATCCAGGTCAATATTTTGACTAGCTCTTCATGAACGATGGTGTTGAGTGAGGCAAGATTAGGGTGGAAGATGACACAAGTTGTGTCGTCAGCAGAGAGAATAGGTTTCAGGTGTTGTGATACATTAGGAAGATCACTGATATATAAGAGGAAGAGCAGGGGACCAAGGACACTTCCCTGTATGGATGCCTGTTAGTAAGGTAGGATTTGAAATAAGTAAGTGCTTGCCCTTTTATACCATAATGATCAAGTTTGTGGAGTAGGATGCCATGGTCTACTGTATCAAAATCTTTCCTTAGGTCGATAAAGAGTCCTAATGGATATTCATTTTTTTCCAGTGCTGTTTAAAGCAGGTTTGGCATTTTTACATTTGCGTCGCTTTTGCTTTTGCTTTTCTTGAAACCAAATTGGCAGGAGTTGAGGATGCTTTGCACTGTTATAAAGGAATATAATCTCCTGTGCACAAGTTTCTCGAAGATTTTGGATATCATTGGTAAGTTTGATGCTGGCCTGTAGTTGTTTACATCTGTGGAGCCACCACCTTTGTGTATTGGTGTAACCCTTGCTATCTTGAGTAATGTCGGGAAAGGACTAGTTTCTAGTGATTTGCTAAAGAGTAATGAAATAGCAGGCAAAAGGACATGAGCCACTCATTTGTACAATAATGGTGGGACTCGAGTCAGATTTCCTGATTTATTTTTAAGTGACTTAATAATCGTGGTGTCTTCAGTGGGCTCAGTTGGTGGAAGATAGGAGGAGGTTGGGAAATTCCCATCTAAGTAATCACTTGCTAAGGCATTGGTCCCTGTTTTTTTTTTTTTTTCAGTTTGTAGGTGCCCAGAATCTGAGTGTGTCTTCCAGGTCTTTTTTATATCTCCTCTTGTTTCGGTTAATCTATTGGAAAAGTACAATTGCTTGGCCTTTCTTATTAGTTTGGTGAGAACTGATGCATAGTGTTTAATAATATCTTTGTGTATTAAGGCCTGTCTATATTGCTTTTCATATTGATGTGCCCTGTAGCTGGATCGCTAGTGTTCTCAGCTCACACACTGAGGTCCGGAGTTCGAATCTCCTCCGGTATGTTTGCAAAACATTAGGGACGTGTTTCCATAAGACACCTGCCATCCATGTTCACCCATCAGTATAAAATGGGTACCTGGGTATTAGTCGACTGGTGTGGGTCACATCCTGGGACAAAACTGACCTAATTTGCCCGAATGCTCAGCATAACAAGCGGCAGTATGTCATTGATGTCAGCTAGGACTGTATACCTTGTACATGTTCTTGTAGAAAAAAAAGATTTTTTTTTTTTTTCAACAAGTTGGCCGTCTCCCACCAAGGCAGGGTGACCCAAAGAAAGAAAATCCCCAAAAAGAAAATGCTTTCATCATCAATCAACACTTTCACCTCACTCACACATAATCACTGTTTTTGCAGAGGTGCCCAGAATACAACAGTTTAGAAGTCTTCTTTCTTTCAACACTCCGGTCGTATCCCACCGAGGCGGGGTGGCCCAAAAGGAAAAACGAAAGTTTCTCCTTTTACATTTAGTAATATATACAGGAGAAGGGGTTACTAGCCCCTTGCTCCCGGCATTTTAGTCGCCTCTTACAACACGCATGGCTTACGGAGGAAGAATTCTGTTCCACTTCCCCATGGAGGTAAGAGGAAATAAACAAGAACAAGAACTAGAAAGAAAATAGAAGAAAACCCAAAGGGGTGTGTATGTATATGCTTGTATGTGTAGTGTGACCTAAGTGTAAGTAGAAGTAGCAAGACATACCTGAAAACTTGCATGTGTATGAGACAGAAAAAAAAAGACACCAGCAATCCTACCATCATGTAAAACAATTACAGGCTTCAGTTTTACACTCACTTGGCAGGACGGTAGTACCTCCCTGGGCAGTTGCTGTCTACCAACCTACTACCTAGAAGTTTAGAAGTATATACATATAAAAATACACAATATATCCCTCCAAACTGCCAGTATCTCGAACCCCTCCTTTAGAGTGCAGGTATTGTACTTCCCAGTTCCAGGACTCAAGTCCGGTTATATAAAATAACCGGTTTCCCTGAATCCCTTCACTAAATATTACCCAGCTCACACTCCAACAGCTCGTCAGGTCCCAAATACCATTTGCCTCCATTCACTCCTATCTAACAAGCTCAAGCACGATTGCTGGAAGTCCAGACCCCTCGCCCACAACACCTCCTTTAACCCCTCCCTCCAACCTTTTCGAAGACGACTCTTACCCCACCTTCCTTCCCCTACAGATTTATACGCTCTCCATGTCATTCTTCTTTGATCCATTCTCTCTAAATGACCAAACCACCTCAACAAACCCTCTACAGCCCTCTGACTAATACTTATATTAACTCCACACCTTCTCCTAATTTCCACACTCCGAATTTTCTGCATAATATTTACACCACACATTGCTCTTAGACAGGACACCTCCACTGCCTCCAACCGCCTCCTCGCTGCAGCATTTACAACCCAAGCTTCACACCCATATAAGAGTGTTGGTACTACTATACTTTCATACAGTAACCACCCAGGGAGGTACTACCGTTCTGCTAAGTGAGTGCAAAACGAAAGCCTGTAATTGTTTTACGTGATAGTAGGATTGCTGGTGTCTTTTGTCTGTCTCATAAATATGCAAGATTACAGCTACGTCTTGCTACTTCTACTTACACCTAGGCCACACTACATGTTTATTTATACACACTCATCTGAGTTTTCTTTGATTTTATCTTAGTTCGTGTTCTAATTACTTTTCCTTTTATATCCATGGGGAAGTGGAATAAGAATCTTTCCTCCGTAAGCCATGCGTGTTATAAAAGTCAACTAAAATATCGGGAACAAGGGGCTAGTAACCCCTTTTCCTGTAATAATTACTAAAAAGAATAAGAAGAAAATTGTCCAAGTGGGAAGTCTGTGTGTGGATGTTGTGCAAATGATAAGAAAGAGATGATTGTGGATGTTATGAATGAGAAGAAGCTGGATGTCCTGGCTTTAAGTGAAACAAAGCTGAAGGGGGTGGGTGAGTTTCAGTGGAGAGGAATAAATGAGATTAGGTCAGGGGTTTCTCATAGAGTTAGAGCTAAAGATATTATTATTATTATTATTATTATTATTATTATTATTATTATTATTATTATTATTATTATTATTACATATTATTATTATTATTATTATTATATTATGTTTCTTATCAGTGGATCTTAGTATGTTGTTAGTTAGCCATGGGCAACTTAGCTGTTGTGAGGTTATTGCACTACTGAAAAATTGTGGCACCATTTTATACAACACTTCGTAAAATTAACTTAACATGGTTCCGTTTGCAGAAAACATTTCCCCAGCTCAAGCTGTTGCCTTGTTGAGGGTCAGACCACTGTGTCAGCGAGGAAGACATACTGCCATCCTCTACCACCCCCAACACTCCCGCCACCCCATCCCAACCTTCATGAATGCATGTTCAGTACCATTCTCTCCTAGGAGCTAGCTGTGTTTGTGAATTGTGTTTTGATCTTTTAACCCTTAAACGGTCCAAACAAATCGAAGTTCAAATTCGTAGTGCTACAAAAGTAGATCTACTTTTTTTTACATATTTTGAAATGTAACAAAAAAAAAAATAGATAAAAGTTTTTTTTACACATTTTCAAATGTAAAACAAAAAAGAAGATCTACATTTTTTATATACAGTGGACCCCCGCATAACGATTACCTCCAAATGCGACCAATTATGTAAGTGTATTTATGTAAGTGCGTTTGTACGTGTATGTTTGGGGGTCTGAAATGGACTAATCTACTTCACAATATTCCTTATGGGAATAAATTCGGTCAGTACTGGCACCTGAACATACTTATGGAGTGAAAAAATATCGTTAACCGGGGGTCCACTGTACTTTCAAATGCTGAAAAAACGTATATATACGTTTGGACCATTTAAGGGTTAAATGCCATATCTTGTATCTGCCAAGCAATCATGGCACCCAGTAGGCATACGAGTATTGATGAAAGTGGCAAGAAAAGGTATAAGCGTTTAAGTCTTAAAGCTACAAAGAAAATAGAGAGATTAGACGAGAGAGCCTATGGCCTTAATGACACGTCAGTTTCTACAGTTAAAATGAATGAGGTAAATACGTATACAAGTTTTTGTGATGAATAAACTGACTTGACTTATTTGACAGACTTACAGACAGGCATACTGACAGACTTACTGACTTACTTGACTGACTTACTGATTGACTTGACTGATTTACTGACTGACTTGACTGATTTATTGACTGACTGACTGGACTGACTGACTTAAAGTTAGACTTTTTCACTGAAGAGGACCCTGACAAAAATAGAAGTAGTGCTTTGAAACAGTGTCTAGAGCAGCTGATGCCTTACCATCAGCTGTGTAATGTACTGCAGGGTAAAATAGCCCAAAAATTCATTACAGAATTTATGCACACTCCAGTACAACCATCAACTTCAGTACCAGAACCTCTACCATCCACCTCAGCCCAGTAGGGCTACAGCATAACTCTCCACTCTCTTCACAGTCATCGACAAACACCAGCACCCACAATTGAAGGTAAGAAATACAGTGGAATCTCGGTTTTTGTATGCCCTAGTTTGTATGTAAAACTATAGTTATTCTCTATAAATGCATTTTTTGTTTATATTTCCCATAAAAAAATAATGTATATCCAATTAATCCGTTCCAGACACCCCAAAAATATTAACAAAAAATACATTTTATAGAGAATAACTATAGTTTTACATACAAGCTAGGGCATATGAAAACCGAGGTTCCACTGTACTATTATTTCTGTTGCATTTGTAGTCTTAAGCAGTAAAAACAACATAATACATCACGACTGTGAGGGAAAAGTTCAATAGATAGGAGTAGCGAGGGAGTATATAGTAACAATAGTTTCATTGCCGGCTACTTGTTAAGGTAGGGTAAGTCAAGCTCCCGCTATTCCCGCCTTTTTCCCCCCTCCCCGAAAGTGATAGTTTCATTGCCGGCTACTTATTAAGGTAGGGTAAGTCAAGCTCCCGCTATTCCCACCTTTTTCCCCCACCCCGAAAGTGATAGTTTGACTGCCGGCTGCTTGTTAAGGTAGGGTCAGTCTAGCTCCCGCTATCCCTTCCCCTCCTCCTCCCCCCCCCCCCGAAAGGTGACGTGTAGGGCTCTGGTCCAAACAGTAATCACTAGACTCACAGCTCCCAGCAGAAGAACTGGTGGAGATGGACTAACGTCCTGAGACTTCCCCTTTTTGGATTTAATTACCTGTGCACCTGTATGAAATTGCAGGACGTAACCCCTCATCATTGCAGCGGTAAAGAACCTGCTTTCCTGTCATCGGGTCATAACCAACATCTGTGACCCCTCCCCCATCATCAGCAACGGCTACGATTTCAACAACACAGTGTCACCAACACCAGACACCCCTATATATATTAGCGTTGAATTCAGTTATCATTTATATTTTTCATTTTTCATTTTCTTTAATGTAGGATTAATATTTCATATTTAAGTGTTTTATATTTTATATTTTCTATATAATAAAGTGTTTATGTTTGTCTGTTATTATTTCTTTTTCTATTCATTAATTTTCCTGAGGAGGAGCCAGCCTTGGTAATACTGTCTGAAGTTATTACAGGGCTGAGTAAGCCTTCACAAGTGGCGACCTTGCCAGGATACAACTCAACAGAATCAAGATTCAATTCCATCTCGAATCTACCATTGGAACTTCAACGCTGCATACCACAGAGGGTTACCACCAGCCATGAGTAATCATTCTCTATGGTAGGACTACGGTACAGGTATTTAAAAGATTTGGTGATTGTTATAGTCTCAATTTATTGTAAGTCAAGTCAGGCAGGATATAATAGTTAATTCTGCCACCTTTCTTGTGAGCTTGAAACACTTTGGAGGATTAGACTCGAGGGACCCGAGATTTTCCAGTGACAATTTGTTTCATTGAGCTCTTTATTTTATCAAGGGAACTGTTGTTGGACACTCTTGATTTGTTGGTGAGAAGATTGGATGGTCAAGGGACCCCATTCTACTTACTGTTTGCTCGGAGCCAGCATAGAACCCTTCGTTTTAATTAATACATATTGTTTAATTGAAGCAGGGATCGAGCCCTCTGGTTTATTTACAGTTTGAACGGAGCAGGAATTGAACCCTCTGTTTTCTTTAATACCCGTTTCATTTCCCCTGATAGTTTAAGTTATTCTTGCAAGCATGGAGGAATACCAGTTTTGGATGAATGCTGGAAGTAAGTTAGGAATAACAGGGAAAAATTTAGAATCTTTCATTAGTGCTAAGATCCAGGAAAGACTTGAAAGAGAGAGAATTGAGAGAGAAGAGAGACAGTTAGAAAGGGAAAGAGAAGAAGAAAAGGAGAGAGAGAGAATCGAAAGAGAAGAGAAAAAGGAGAGAGAGAGAGAATTGAGAGAGAAATCCAAGAAAGACAGAAAGAGAAAGAGAAGACAAAAAGGAGCGTGATAGACTTGATCGTGAAGAAAGAGCTAGAGAACGTGAGGAACAGGCTAAAATACGTGAGGAACAGGCTAAAATATGTGAGGAACAGGCTAAAATAAGAGAACTTGAGGAAAGAGCGAAGGATAGAGAAGTTGAGGAAAAAACTAGAGAACGTGAGGAAAAAGCTAGAGAACTTGAGTTAATAGAGAGAGAAAAGGATCGCGAGCTCGAAAAATCTCGCCTTGAATTAGAGAATAAAAAGTTAACTCTTACACAACAACAATTAGAGGAAGGAGTAATGGAACAACGTGCAGTCAGTGCACATATTCCAACACCTAATTTACCTCCCTTCACAGAGGGGGAAGACATAACTTCATACATTATCAGGTTTGAAAATACCGCTACCCTCTGTGAATGGCCTGCTGACACCTGGGCTACCAGGTTAGGAATGTTATTTTCTGGTACAGCCTTGAATATCTATGCAACTTTGTCGCAGGATATCATATGTAATTATAACCTACTGAAGAAGGCAATCCTTAAAGCATATCAAAAAACCACTAATTCTTACAGGAAAGATTTCAGGTATGCCACCTTACAGCCTGACCAGAACTTTCAGCAGTTACAGGTAACACTCTTTCGTTTGTTCGACTTTTGGATAGAGAGTTCAGGAATTGATCACAGTTATGAATCTCTTAGAGACTTCATGGTTGCTGACCAGTTCCTGACAGCTCTTCCCCATCAGATACGAACATTCATCAGAGAACGTAACCTGATTAAAGCTGAGGAAGTTGCTGAGGCTGCTGACCTGTATGCTGAGGCTCACAATTCCTATAAAGACCTAAAGGGATCAAACCCTAAGGGCAAGGGTTCATCAGACCTTAAGAAATCAAAGCCTCTAATGGAAAGTAAAATGACTTCTTTTATTCCTGTTTGTCATTTGTGTGGTGTTAAGGGACATAAACGTCCAGATTGTCCTTCTAAGAAGGTCCAAAAAGTTGGAAGATGTTTTAAAGACTGTAATGACCAAGCATCCTTCTGTTCAGGAACAGTTAATGGACTTAATGTATCTACCATTTTACAAGACATGTATAGTCATTTCTGATAAGCTGTTCCCTAACCTTAAAGAAACTCATTCCTTTGCTATACTTTCAGACTACTTGGGCCGTACGGACACTTTTCCTACCATCCATTGTTACATTAGGTCTAAATGGTTCACAGGTTGGTCTGAAGCCGTACTAGCTCCCATCACTTCTTGCTCCGTACTAATAGGTAATGTAAAAGGTGCCATTCTTCCTTCTGAGGTTGACCTTTCATTGCCAAAGGTGGACATAAGCTTTTCAGATCCTCTTCCTGTAGTGTTAGAGAAGCCCCTTGAAAGTTCAGATGAGACAATGTCTCATGAGATTCATGTGGGATTAAAAACCATTGATGCTACTCTCGAAAGCGAGGTAGTAGGATCACCAGTTCACTTGTTAGATGAAAGTAAAGATATCACCTCCGATACCATAAAAGTCTTGACTAGGGCTCAGACCAAAGCCCAGGCTTCTCCTACTGTAAATCCTTTGATTTTCCCTGACTTTAAGCCTTTAGATATATCGAAGGACTCCTTTGTCAAGTTACAACGTAATTGCCCTTCTCTTCAGAATTGCCATAATGCCGCTAAACAAAATCAAGTGATCCAAAGGAAAAACTTTTCATATAAATTTGAATATATAAAAGGTATCTTGTACAAGTCAGTATTCAAATTAAATTCAGATGAGATAGACTATTCCATCTTAGTTGTTCCAAGTCAATGCAGAGAGACTGTTCTTAAAATGGCTCATGACCTGCCAGTGGCCGGACATTTCTCGCATCGTAAAACCTTAAATAAAATTAGGGAAACCTATTTTTGGCCAAAAATGTCCTCAGATGTCACTACCTATTGTAGATCGTGTAAAGTTTGCCAACTGTCATCCTCCCGAGGTACCAGGCGAGTACCTATGGTCAAAATGCCTATCTTTACGGTACCGTTTGAAAGAGTAGCTATTGACATCGTTGGTCCTTTATCTCCACTTTCATCTGGGGGACATAGATATATATTAACATTAGTTGATTATGCTTCGAGTTTCCCTGAAGCCATACCCTTAAAGACCATAACCACTACAGAGGTGGCTGAAGCCCTTTTGTCCATCTTCTCCAGAGTGGGCATCCCTAGAGAAATTTTGTCTGACCGTGGGACACAATTCACATCTGACTTAATGCAACATCTATACCAACTTCTGGGAGTGAAGCCTCTCTTCACCACACCCTATCATCCCAGCTGTAATGGGAGGATTGAGCACCAGCATTCGATTCTCAAGTCCATTTTAAGGAAACTTTGCTCCCTTAAACCTAAGGAGTGGCATCGTTATCTACCCTGTGCTTTGTTTGCCATGAGGGAAGTTCCCAGTGACTCTTTGGGGTTTTCACCTTTTGAACTTCTCTATGGTAGACAGGCCAGAGGCCCATTGTCCATCCTTCATGACTTATGGACTAATGAGGAGGTAAATGCTGAGGTTCAGTCTTCTTACCAGTTTCTCCTTGACCTTAGATCCAAACTTGAGGAGACCTCTAACATAGTTTCGAAAAACTTAAGTTTGTCAATGGACCAGTACAAAACATATTTTGATTCCAAAAGTCAGAGGAGAAGTTTTAAAGTAGGGGATGAAGTTCTTGTACTTTTGCCGATCAAGTCAAATAAATTATTAGTAGCATGGAAAGGTCCATATAAAGTATTAAAAATTTGTGGGAAAGTTGATTACCTCATAGAAGTCAAGGGGAACCTAAGCTTTATCATATCAACATCCTTAAGAAATATTACCAAAGAAATTTGGTTAACTGCCTTAATAACTTTGACTTAGTTTTTCCACACGAACTTGATAAGACAACTGAAGAATGTAAAGTGTGCGTAATTGACACCTCTAACTTAGACTATGATGAAGAACTACATGACTTGGTGACTCTTGACCACTCGGGCGCAACCAACATTAATATTAATGAATCTTTGGATGACCATAAGAGACATGAACTACTTCAATGTGTGAGTAACTTTTCAGACGTCTTTACTGATATTCCAGGTGTTACCTCCACGGTAGTCCATAAGATTGACTTAGTGACGGACAATCCTATCAAACGAAAATTATACCCAGTTCCAGTTCACCTTAGGGATGCATTTGACTGAGAGGTAGACAAATTATTAAAACTAAAGATCATTGAACCTTAAGTATCTTCATATTGTTCACCAGTAGTCATGGTTAAGAAGGAGGATAATTCATATAGACTTGCTATTGACTTCAGAGGCCTTAATGCTATAACTCGGTGGGATGCTGAGCCTATGCCCTTAATAGATAGCGATCTACACAAATTTTATGATGCTTCCTTCTTTTCAGAGATTGATATTGCACAGGCATATCATCAAGTAATGTTAGATCCTTCTTCTAAGCAGTACACCGCTTTTCCTACACACCAAGGACTGATGCAATATAGAACTATGCCCTTCGGTTTGGTAACTGCCTGTGCTACCTACGTGAGACTGATGAGAAAGGTCTTGGGTAATATGCCAAATGTTTCAGTTTATTTTGATAACATTTACGTAATGACATCCACGTGGGGCGAACATATCCAAACATTAACATCAGTTTTGCGTAGGTTACGCTCACATGGCCTCACTGCCAAGCTGAAGAAATGCTTCCTTGGATATAACAAGATTAGATATCTTGGACTGATACTTTCTAATAACTCTCTGCAGCCTCTCCCCAGTAAGATCAAAGCTTTATTAGAATTTAAACTCCCCAAAACCAAGAAGCTCATGCATAGCTTTCTTGGTTCTGTAAATTTTTATGCACGGTTTATCCCGAACCTTACTGATCTTACAGGCATCTTATCCAACTTCCTTAAAAAGTCTGTGAAGGAACCTCTTGAACTTTCCGACGTAGCTCGGGAAAAGTTTAATGAGATTAAAAGTTTAATGAGATTAAAAGTATCTTTTCGAAAGACCCTATACTTAAGATTCCAGATATTAATAAAACATTTTGCTTAAGAACTGATGCCTCCAATACTGGCTTAGGTGCGGTGTTACTACAATACCGTGATGGTACTCCCTTCCCTGTATGCTTCCTAAGCCGGAAACTCCTTCCCGCAGAAACAAGATACTCCACAATAGAAAAGGAATGTACTATAGCCCTTGTGTGGGGTATCTCCAAACTTAAATTTTATTTGCTGGGAAAAGAATTCATTTTAGAAACGGACCACAAACCTTTGATATACCTAGAAACTTTAAAGGGAACCAACAGTCCAATTATTTCTCTGACTGGTTAAGTCGTGACAGTCAGTAGAAGATTTGTTGCCTTACGCGACTTCCACATGTTAGAACTTTTTCCTCGCCTATTCTTCTTATACTCCTTGACTATAAGTCTTGGTAAGGGGGAGTGTGAGGGAAACGTTCAATAGATAGGAGTAGCGAGGGAGTATATAGTAACAATAGTTTCATTGCCGGCTACTTGTTAAGGTAGGGTAAGTCAAGCTCCCGCTATTCCCGCCTTTTTCCCCCACCCCGAAAGTGATAGTTTGACTGCCAGCTGCTTGTTATGGTAGGGTCAGTCTAGCTCCCGCTATCCCTTCCCCTCCTCCTTCCCCCCCTCCCCCCAAAAGGTGACGTGTGGGGCTCTGGTCCAAACAGTAATCACTAGACTCACAGCTCCCAGCACTACTGTAAGTACATGCCTGCCTTGTATTCTAGTGGATTTATGGGTTGAAAGCTTCACTTTTGACCAATAATAAACTTAGTCTTTTCAGTCTTGCTCTATGTTGACTGTTGTAATAATCACCACATCTTTTAGGTATTGTACTTATCATGGAGAGTGATTATTTAAGCAGTGGGTCATCTGTCTATCTTTTCAGCTTGGATGACAGAGAGGGTCACCTGTCAATCAACGAGAAGAACTGGTGGAGATGGACTAACGTCCTGAGACTTCCCCTTTTTGGATTTAATTACCTGTGCACCTGTATGAAATTGCAGGACGTAACCCCTCATCATTGCAGCGGTAAAGAACCTGCTTTCCTGTCATCGGGATATAATACTGAAGGCTATACTGTGAAGAACTAGCCAGTGGGTCGTAACCAACACCTGCGACCGCCCCCCCCATCATCAGCAATGGCTACGATTTCAACAACACACTGTCACCAACACCAGACACCCCTATATATATTAGCGTTGAATTCAGTTATCATTTATATTTTTCATTTTTCATTTTCTTTAATGTATGATTAATATTTCATATTTAAGTGTTTTATATTTTATATTTTCTATATAATAAAGTGTTTATGTTTGTTATTATTTCTTTTTCTATTCATTAATTTTCCTGAGGAGGAGCCAGCCTTGGTAATACTGTCTGAAGTTATTACAGGGCTGAGTAAGCCTTCACAACGACAATGAACAGTGATTACATATTCACTTTTATTTTTGTAAGATCTGGAGGTCTAGAAAAAAAGTTTGACAATTTTTGGGGGGCTCCAAGGAACGTAACCCTATTTTTCCCACAAATTCTTCAGTTTATCTTACACGGCATTTTCAGGAACCTAACTACTGTGTAATAAAAGGGTCTACTGTTTATTGTTTTTCATAAGAACATAAGAAAGGAGGAACACTGCAGCAGGCCTGTTGGCCCATACTAGGCAGGTCCTTTACAATCCATCCCACTAACAAAAAATTTGCCCAACCCAATTTTCAATGCTCCCCAAGAAATAAGGTCTGATAACTCTATCCACTCATTTGCAAGACCCACTCAAATCCAACCCCTCCCACTCATATATTTATCCAACCTAAATTTGAAGCTACCTAAAGTCCTAGCCTCAATAACCCAACTAGGTAGACTGTTCCACTCATCAACTACCCTATTTCCAAACCAATACTTTCCTATGTGTTTTCTAAATCTAAACTTGTCTAATTTAAATCCATTACTGCAGGTTCTCTCTTGGAGAGATATCCTCAAGACCTTATTAATATCCCCTTCATTAATACCTATCTTCCACTTAACATAAGAACATAAGAAAGGAGGATCACTGCAGCAGGCCTGTTGGCCCATACTAGGCAGGTCCTTTACAATCCCTCCCACTAACAAAACATTTGCCCAACCTAATTTTCAATGCTACCCAGGAAATAAGCTCTGATAACTCTCCTCTTCAAGGGGGGCTCCTTGGCGTGGTGAAGAGGCTCTTGGTCTGAGGAATTAGACCTATCGGTCTTCTTCCTCAGACCGAACCTAATTACCCCCCAATCTCCCCTCCCCTATCCCATCCTCCCCTTTTTCCTTTCCTCCTCCTCCTCCCCACCCCTCCCTTTTGCCCTTCCTCTTTTTGTCCTTTGGGATTTCTCCCACAGGCGCGCTAGTTCCTAGGTAGGGGAAAGGATACCGGGGTCCATCCCATTCCGTTGAGGTTCTTAGCGGTGGCGTAGTTTGCCGTGGAATCTGGATCGCCTGGGGATGTCCCGATCCCTCTCCGGTATCCCGGAGTAGCTTTGGGTGTCTTTCGGGCGACGAGTGTATCTCTGGAAGCCACCTTTCGGATTCCGGGGGTGGTGGCTGAAGGAGGTATGCTTTGTGGCGGATATCCGGCCGCCCTCTCTTTTGTCCACCGAGGTAGCTCGGCAGATGTGAGGTTGCTATCCCGGATTGTTAGTTTACTAGCATGATGGGTAGGGTATGGCACGGGTTCCATGCTGCATCTGCGCTACTTGCGGTGCTGAGGTCCTCTTGGGCGCGGAGGGAGATTTCTGGCCCTTTCATTCCTCCTAGGACCTATCCCTCCCCGGTCCCCCCTTTTTTTCTTTTTTTTATTTTTATTTTCTTTTCTTCTTTCTTTTTCTTTCTTAAAAACAAAAAGAAAGAAGTAACCTAACCATGGCAGCCCTAGTCCATGAACCTGGTACCCCCGGGCCCCTTCTTGATACCGCACCCCGTTCTGACCCCGCCTCGTCTTTGGTCCACTCTTCAGACATTCCTCATGCCTCTGTACCTATTGCCGTTGCTGTTTCCTCACCCGCTTCAGGTACTGAGGCCTCGACTGACTCCTTCGATTTATCGGACCTTCGCTCTCCTCTGACTATGCTTCCGGCCTCTCCCTCTACGGTGCGGCAATTTTCAAATCGCCGACCCGTTCCACGTCGGACCAACTCTGGTCCCACGCCTAAACGCCAACGACAATTACCTGCTGATGATACTTCTCCACCTTCTCGTTCTTCTCAGAAACGATCGACACGTCCTTCACTACCTTTCCACGCTCAGTTTCAGACTGAACAGTGGACTAAATTCTTCACTTTACGACCAACTTCCTCTACTGCCTATCTTTCTGACCATAGTATTGGCAAGGCACTCCTACGCCATGTTGGTAAAGATATTTCTTTTCATGCTCTTAAGAGCGGTACGCGCATCATTACCGTACAGAATGCTACCCAGGCTCATGAGCTCTCTCGTCTTTCCCATATCGATACTGTTCCTGTCACTCTTGAAAAACATCATTCCCTCAATTCTTGTAGTGGTACTGTCATTCTGCCCCATACCATAGTTCAACAAAATTTCCAGACATGTGGCAGACATTCTAGAACAGCTGGAACTCCAAGATCTCCCAATCCTCAAGGTAGACACTTACGTTCTTCCTGCCTGTGGGCGGAGACGATACCCTAGCAATGTGGCTCGTTTAACTTTTGACAGCCGAGAACTCCCATCCTCAGTTTATATAGCAGGACATCGGTTACAAGTTCGAAAGGTGATCCCTACACCACAACAGTGTAGAAATTGCTGGCGATTTGGCCATCCAGCGAAATATTGCAGATCTATCGCCGAATGCCCAGTCTGTGGTGCCGATGACCATTCTAATACATCTTGCAATCGATCTCCCTCTTGCCTTAACTGTCATGAGGCTCACCCTTCGTACTCTCGCCGTTGTCAGGTCTATTTAAACGAGCGGGAAATCCGTTACCTCAAAGAGACAGAAGGTCTCCCTTATGCCATGGCAGTTTCTCATCTCCGCCTCCAAGGGAGACTCCCACGTGTTTCTTATTCCCGTGTTTCAAAACGTCCCCCCACCTCTGGTATCCCATCTTCTACACCCACCTCTGTAGTTACCTCTCCCATAATCACTCCTGTATCTAATCCTTTTGCTGTCCTCGGCTCAGACGTCCCTACTTCAACGCCTCAGTCTAATCTCGCTTCTTCGAGTTCTCTCTCACAAGCCTCAGTATCGACGAGACCTCGTACGACACCTCCTCCCAATCGTCCCTGTACTTCTCAAAAGTCAAAAAAAGGTCCGTTAACACCTCCTACCCATCTTCCACCTCCTCATTTTACCCTCCCTGTCTCTGTCCCTGGTTCTTCCCCTCTCACTAGCTCAGTTACAAGTGCAGAGGTTCACCCTCCTCCTCGTAATGTACCTTCCTCCCCTGTTCCCTCCCAAGTTTCTTCCTCTTCTGCCACCTCCCAGGTTCCTGCCTCTTCTGTCCCCTGCCACGCTTCTCCAGTTCCCTCCACCCTTTTGCCCCCCCCCTACCTTGGTACAGTCCAATACAGTTCCAATCTTTACTCATCCTCCCCCTACCATTCCCAATATTGTCTCCCATACGACATCTCTGAATTCCGAAACACTTGAAGCAATCTCTGAATATATTGCAGAGACCAAACCATCAATGGACACTGATCCACCTTCCGCTCTTTCTCTCTCCTCTGCTCCATCTGCGCAACTCCTTTCTTCACAGCGCACCGTTCCTTCGCTGCTTGAACGTTTTCCACTGCCTCCGCATGTGGACTTTTCTAACCCTTCTAGTCCGTAGGAACCCTTACCTGCGGATTTCAAGTATCTTTATCATTGCCAATCATGGCCTATTTACAGTGGAATACACGCGGCCTCAGGGGTAATCGGGGTGAGCTTCAGATGTTACTCTCCCAGTTTGCCCCTGTTGGTGTTTGCTTACAGGAACCAAAATTACACTCTGCTGTTATTTCTCACATCTCAGGCTATAATTTATTGTATTCTTCAGATCCTTTTCCTGATGGGACCTTTAATGAAAGTGCCCTTCTTCTCCGCACTGATATTCCGTACCATCAGCTATTTGTTCATACTTCGCTGCATTACACAGCAGCCCGTATCCACTTACATAGGTGGTATACGCTCTGTTCTTTATATCTCTCTCCTTCTCGGGCATTATCTATTCCGGATTTTGCCTTCCTTGTTTCGTCATTACCGCCACCGATTCTGTTACTTGGTGATTTTAATGCCCACCATTTCCTCTGGGGGGGGGTCTCACTGTGATTCCCGTGGAATTCAGTTAGAGGCTTTTCTTGCCACCCACCCCCTCCATGTTTTAAATACAGGTACTCACACCCATTTTGATCCTCGGACTCATACTCTCTCTTGCATCGATCTCTCAGTCTGCTCTTCCTCCGCCGCATTAGACTTCACTTGGTCTGTTCTCCCGGACTTACATGACAGTGATCATTTCCCAATCATTCTTACTTCCCCTTCATATTCGCCACCTCTTCGTACCCCACGCTGGCAATTTAATCAGGCAAATTGGAACCTTTACTCACACCTAACTGTTTTTAAAGAGGTTCCTTCTTCGTCCTCCATCGATGAGCTTTTACACCTCTTCTCGTCCTCCGTTTTCACCGCAGCTTCTCATTCTATACCCCAAACTTCGGGCAGGCATTCTCAGAAATGCGTGCCTTGGTGGTCTCCTGCTTGTGCTCGTGCAGTACGTTTGAAACGCGCTGCATGGGGCAGGTACCGGTACAATAGAACCACAGAGCGACTCCTTGATTTTAAACAGAAGCGTGCGATCGCTCGCCGTGTCATCCGTGACGCTAAACGCACTTGCTGGCGAGATTATGTCTCCACCATCACCTCTGCTTCCTCTATGAGTGCAGTCTGGAAAAAAGTACGAAAACTGAGTGGTAAATATTCTCCTGACCCGGCTCCTGTTCTGCGGGTTGCCGGTGTTGATATAGCAAACCCACTAGATGTTGCCAATGAAATTGGCAATCATCTGGTCCGTATTTCTCAGGGACTCCATCTATGCCCCTCATTTCTTTCCTCAAAGTCTGCCAGAGAGTTAGCACCCTTGGACTTTTCTTCTCTCAGAGAAGAACAGTATAATGTGCCTTTTACACTTCAAGAACTGGAGGCAACACTTTCAGCTTGCCGATCATCGGCAGCTGGGCCCGACGACATTCATATTCGTATGCTACAACATTTACATCAGTCAGCCCTTGCAGTCCTATTACGCCTTTACAATCTTATTTGGTCACAAGGAGTTCTTCCACAGCTGTGGAAATCCGCCATTGTTCTCCCTTTCCACAAACCAGGCACTACGGGACATGAAACGTCCCACTATCGTCCCATTGCTCTTACCAGTGCAGTTTGCAAAGTAATGGAACGCCTAGTAAATAGACGTTTAGTGTGGTATTTAGAGACACACAACAGTCTCTCCACTCGTCAATATGGCTTTCGTAAGGGACGTTCTACCATAGACCCCTTACTACGCTTGGATACGTATGTTCGTAATGCCTTTGCGAATAACCACTCAGTTATTGCCATATTTTTTGACCTTGAGAAGGCATATGACACAACTTGGAGGTATAATATTTTAGCCCAAGCCCACTCCTTAGGCCTTCGAGGCATTCTACCATCCTTCCTTAAGAACTTTTTAACTGACAGGCATTTCCGTGTTCGGGTTAATAATGTGCTCTCCCCGGACTTTATCCAAGCTGAAGGTGTCCCCCAGGGATGTGTTCTGAGCACAACACTTTTTCTCCTTGCTATTAATGATTTGGCCTCTAGTCTTCCATCAAATATTTGGTCATCACTCTATGTTGATGACATCGCTATTGCCTGTGCAGGCGCTGACTGTCACCTCCTTACAGTTTCTCTCCAACATGCAGTCGACCGTGTTTCCAATTGGGCCACCACACGTGGGTTTAAATTTTCCAGCACTAAAACCCACCAAATCACTTTCACTAGACGCTCTGTCATCTCCGATCATCCTTTGTACCTCTATGGCTCCCGTATCCCTGAACGTGATACAGTCAAGTTTCTGGGCCTCCTCTTTGATCGTAGGTTATCCTGGAAACCTCACATTACCTCTCTGAAGGCAACTTGTCACAGCCGGCTGAACCTTCTTAAAACCCTTGCTCATCTTTCATGGGGAGCTGATCGTCGAACCCTCCTTCGCCTACATTCCACCCTTATTTTATCGAAACTTGATTATGGTGACCAGATCTATTCAGCGGCAACTCCTGCTACTCTCTCTAGCCTTAACCCCATTCATCACCAAGGATTACGTTTATGCCTTGGTGCTTTTCGCTCTTCCCCTGTCGAGAGCCTCTATGCAGAAGCAAACGTTCCATCCTTATCCGATCGCCGTGATGCCCATTGCCTGCGCTACTATGTACGCTCTCATGATCTCCGCAATCCTTCCATTTATAGAATGGTCACTGATATTAGTAGACATTCTTTATTTGTTCGCCGCCCCTGTTTACTCCGTCCTTTCTCTCTTCGCCTTCATTCGCTCTTGTCTTCTCTTCAACTACCACCTTTCTATGTACATGTAGCATCTCACTTTTCCCTACCCCCCTGGGAAGTTCCAGCTGTTCGAGTCTGTTCTTTCTCCCTCCCTTGCTCGAAAGCCCAACTGTCTACGGTCGCTTCCCGCTCTCTTTTTCTTGACCACTTTCACTCATTCTCATGCCATTGCTGTGTACACAGATGGCTCTAAGTCTTCTGACGGCGTAGGATTCGCAGCAGTGTTTCCGGACAGCGTCGTACAAGGGCATTTACTATCTTCGGCTAGTATTTTTACTGCTGAATTATATGCCATCCTTACAGCACTTATCCGTATTGCATCTATGCCTGTGTCATCATTTGTGGTTGTCTCAGACTCCCTTAGTGCTTTACAGGCTATACAAAAATTTGATACACCTCACCCCTTAGTCCTCCGTATCCAACTTTGGCTACGCCGCATCTTTACCAAGCATAAAGATATTGTTTTTTGTTGGGTCCCTGGTCATGTTGACGTACAGGGCAATGAACAGGCAGACACTGCTGCGCGGTCAGCAGTACATGACCTACCAGTTTCTTATAGAGGTATTCCATTTACGGACTATTTTGCTGCAATATCTTCCCACCTTCACACCCGTTGGCAACAACGTTGGTCTACTATGCTCGGCAATAAACTTCAATCTATTAAACCAGTGTCGAGGTTGGGAGACTACTCTCTCCCGTCTTTGCATTGGCCATACTCGTCTTACTCATGGATATCTCATGGAGAGGCGTCTTGCTCCTCTCTGTGAGAATTGCCAAGCTCCATTATCAGTCAGCCACATTCTGTTGGACTGCCCACTTTATCAACGAGCACGCAGAATTTACCTGTCGTCGTCGTCTTCGCTCCGCTGCTCTCTCTTTACCTTCCCTTCTCGCTGATGGACCCACCTTTCATCCGGACTCTCTCATTGACTTTTTGACAACGACTGACTGACTTCACAAATTCTGATACCTTCAGCCCTTTCTGCTTCAATCTCTTGCTACCCTCTACCCCCGTACTATCCCCTGCCCCGCTGTTTTCTGTAACCTGCTGATCATCCCCCCTCCCTTCTGTAATCCAATTCCCTTGCTTCCTTCCCTACCCTGCAGCGCTGTATAGCCCTTGTGGCTTAGCGCTTCTTTTTGATTATAATAATAATCTGATAACTCTGTCCACTCATTTGCAAGTCCAACTCAAATCCAACCCCTCTCACTCATATATTTATCCAACCTAAATTTGAAGCTACCCAAAGTCCTAGCCTCAATAACCCAACTAGGTAAACTGTTCCACTCATCAACTACCCTATTTCCAAACCAATACTTTCCTATGTCCTTTCTAAATCTAAACTTGTCTAATTTAAATCCATTACTGCAGGTTCTCTCCTGGAGAGATATTCTCAAGACCTTATTAATATCCCCTTTATTAATACCCATCTTCCACTTATACACTTTGATCATGTCTCCCCTCATTCTTCGTCTAACAAGTGAATGTAATTTAAGAGTCTTCAATCTTTCTTCATAAGGAAGATTTCTAATGCTATGTATTAACTTGGTCATTCTAAGCTGAATGTTTTCTAACAAATTTATGTCCATTCTGTAATATGGAGACCAGAACTGAGCTGCATAATCAAGGTGAGGCCTTACTAATGATGTATAAAGCTGCAGTATAACCTCTGGACTTCTGTTGCTTACACTTCTAGATATAAATCCCAATAATCTATTTGCCCTATTACGTACGCTTAGGCACTGCTGTCTTGGTTTAAGGTTGCTGCTCACCATAACCCCCAAGTCCTTTTTGCAATCTGTATAGCTAAGTTCTACATTATTTAACTTATAAGTGCTAGGGTTATGGACATTCCCGAGCTTCAGAACCTTGCATTTATCTACATTGAACTGCATCTGCCACTTTTCTGACCAAGAATAGAGTTTGTCTGAAGCCTCCTGAAGTTCCATAACATCTACGTTTGAATCATTTATCCTACCTATCTTTGTGTCATCGGCGAATTTGCTCATATCACTAGTAATACCCTCATCAAGGTCATTGATATATATTATAAACAAAAACGGGCCCAAGACTGATTTATGTTGAACCCCACTTGTTACAGATCCCCACTCGGATTTAACCCCATTTATGGACACTCTTTGCTTCCTGTCTGTGAGCCATGACTCGATCCACGAGAGCACTTTTCCCCCAATGCCATGAGCTGCCACTTTCTTTAACAGTCTTTGGTGCGGAACTCTATCAAAAGCCTTACTAAAATCTAAGTAAATAATATCAAATTCTTTATCGTGATCAGCAGCCTCAAAAGCTTTACTGAAGAAAGTTAATAAATTAGTTAGACAAGAACGGCCTCTCGTGAATCCATGCTGAGTATCATTAATCAGGCTATGCTTATCCAGATGGCTTCTTATAATCTCAGCTATAATTGACTCTAGTAATTTGCCTACAATTGAGGTCAGGTTTATTGGGCGGTAATTTGACGGTAACGACTTGTCCCCTGCTTTAAAAATAGGAATTACATTAGCCATCTTCCACATGTCAGACACTACACCTGTTTAAAGAGATAAATTAAAAATATTAGTTAATGGTTCACAGAGTTCCATTTTGCATTGCTTAAGAACCCTTGAAAAAAAGCTCATCAGGACCCGGTGACTTATTTTGCTTCAGTCTGTCTATCTGCTTCACAACCATTTCACTAGTGACTGTGATGTTACATAATTTATCTTCTTCAGGCCCACTATAAAAATTAATTACTGGAATATTGTTAGTGTCTTCCTGTGTAAAAACCGAGAGAAAATAATTGTTTTAAATCGAGCACATTTCATTCTCTTTGTCAGTAAGATGCCCATAGTTATTTTTAAGGGGACCTATCTTATCTCTAACTATTGTTCTATAGACCTGGAAAAAACTTTTTGGGTTAATTTTCGAATCCCTAGCAACTTTAATTTCATAGCCCCGTTTAGCTTTTCTTATCCCCTTTTTAATATCCCTCTTAATGTCAATACAGTGGACCCCCGCATAACGATTACCTCCGAATGCGACCAATTATGTAAGTGTATTTATGTAAGTGCGTTTGTACGTGTATGTTTGGGGGTCTGAAATGGACTAATCTACTTCACAATATTTCTTATGGGAACAAATTCGGTCAGTACTGGCACCTGAACATACTTCTGGAGTGAAAAAATATCGTTAACCGGGGGTCCACTGTACTATATTGATTCAAAAGATGACCCTCACCTCTTTTGATATGCCTATAAATTCCCTTCTTATGCCCTAGTAGATATTTCAGCCTATTATTCATCCATTTGGGGTCATTTCTATTTGATCTAATTTCTTTATACCGGATAAACGTTCTTTGAGCAGCATGTATAGTGTTCAGAAAACTTTCATATTGATAACTCTCTTCGCTACCCCAGTCAACAGACAATAAGTGTTCTCTAAGCCCATCGTAATCTGCTAAGCGAAAATCTGGGACTGTTACTGAGTTATCCCTACTATCATACTTCCATTCAATGCTAAATGTAATTGATTTGTGGTCGCTAGCACCCAGTTCCTCTGAAATTTCTAACTTATTAACAAGGGATTCATTGTTTGCCAGAACTAAGTCAAGCAGGTTATTTCCCCTTGTAGGCTCTGTCACAAACTGCTTCAAAAAACAATCCTGAACTACTTCTAAGAAGTCGTATGATTCTAAATTACCAGTCAAGAAATTCCAATAAATATGACTAAAGTTAAAGTCTCCTAGAATTACTACATTATCGTGCCTTGTGGCCTTAACAATTTACTCCCATAGTAGTCTCCCTTGGTCCCTATCTAAGTTTGGGGGATGGTATATCACACCTAAAATCAATTTTTCATGCCCCTCTGAAAATTCTATCCAAACAGACTCTGTATGTGTTACTTCAGACTTAATACCCATTTTTATGCAACAGTTCAAGCGATCTCGGACATACAATGCCACCCCAACCCCCTTCCCGATACTTCTATCTACTTGGAACAATTTAAAACCCTGAATGTGACATTCCGCAGGCATGGGAGTCCCGACTTTTTGAATTAAATCATGTCTCAGTTATGGCAAATACATCAATGTTTCCTGCACTAGCAACTAATCTCAATTTGTCCATCTTATTCCTAGCACTACAGCTATTAGCATAATATACATTGAAAGACTCTCCTTTCTCTTTACCCTACCTGCTCATTTCTGTTTTTCTACTAAACCTACTACTGTCCTTATCACCTAGTGTCACTGACTTTTCAATATCTACCTCATTCTGCTTATTACTAGTTCGCCTAGAACTCATAATATTACTACACTGGGACTTCACTGTTTCCCTGCCAAAACCCATACCACTAACTATTCCTAGTTTAACGTCCTAACAGCTCCCTCCACTGCAGTTGCCAGTGCCCCCACCCCAGACCTAGATAAGTGAACCCCATCCCTGGCATACATGTCATTTCTGCCGTAGAAGAGGTCCCAGTTGTCAATGAATGTTACTGCATTTTCCTTACAGTATTTGTCCATCCAGCAATTGACTCCAATTGCCCTGGACTACCATTCATTTCCAACTCCTCTTCTTGGCAAAATACCACATATGACAGGGTTCCCACCCTTCCTCCTAATTATTTCTATTGCTGACCTATACCTGCTAATCAGGTCTTCACTCCTACGTCTGCCAACATCGTTGCCTCCAGCACTGAGACAGATAATAGGATTGCTCCCATTACCTCTCATGATGTCATCCAGACGGCTAACAATATCCTCCATCCCAGCCTCAGGAAAGCAAACCCTCTGTCTCCTGTTCCTGTCCTTCAAGCAGAATGCCCTATCCATGTACCTAACTTGACTATCCCCAACAACAACAATATTCTTACCTTCCTTGGTGTCGTTCATCGTGACGTTCCCAGTAGTTGGCTCACATTCGCTGGGTAACACAGAGAAAGCATTAGATGTTTCCACAACAGATTCCACAGCAGTCTCTTTCTTCTTCATCGTTTCCACCTTTCCATTCGTCTTCTTGATCGTCAACTTCATTCCCTGCTGTCCAGCCACTGACCAGTTTCCCTTCTTGACCTGAGGACTCAAAACAGGAGGACTACTACGAATCTTCTTGTTTTCCTCGGTCATTCGCCGAATCTCCATCTTCGCCATTCTCAATTCTTCCTTAAGCTGTTGGTAAAGTTGCTCGATGGAGGGCATCTTGGTTCAGTCCGTAGAGAGCACACTCGACACGTCCTCACATGCTTGTGGCAATGAGAATATGATAATATAGCTTCATCATATCTATTTGTTGTTGGGATATGTTAGTGAAAGATGTTTTTTTATGGTAGGTTTGAAGATGCTGGCAGAGAGTGGCTCTGGAGATATCAAGCAGGGAGTTCCAGATTTTGGGTCCTTTTATTCACATTAAGTTTTCACGAAGGTTAAGCTGGACATAGGGTATGTCACAGAGATTTGTGTGTCTAGTATTGTCTATGGGTTCTGTTGCAGCTATCAAGGCAGTGCTTCGGGTCAGGATTAATATTAGAATTTATTATTCTGTATATGTAGGATGCACAGTAGTAAGAATGAATGTTTTGTACAATAAGTAGATTTAGGTCTTTGAAGAGTGGGTGTGTGTGTTGTTTTCAGTGGACTGTGTGATCACTCGTACTGTGGCCTTTTGCTGAGTTATTATTGGTTTGACGGGATTTGCTGTTGTGGATCCCCAGGCACAAATAGTGTAGGTGAGGTAGGGGTAGATCAGTGAGTAGTTTGGGATACATAATAATATATCTTGGGGAGAATGCCAACTGTTTTGAATACTTTTTTGTAATGTGCTGGATTGGATGTTGAACTTCAAGTTGCTGTCAAGGTGCAGACCCAGAAATTTTCCCTCATGTTTAGCAATATGAGTATTGTTAATCATAATGTTTAGTTGGACATTACTTGCTCTGCTCCTAAACATAATGTTGAAGGTTTTGTCAGTGTTAAATGTAAGTTTCCTGGTAGTCCTCCAGGTTGATATTTTTAAGAGCTCTTCATTAACAATGTTGTTGAGTGATGCAAGATTTGGGTGGTAGATGACAAAAGGTGTGTTGTCAGAAAAGAGAATAAGTCTAAAGTTGTGGTGATACATGCTGTGATACACAGGAAAAGTTGTTGATGTATAAGAGGAAAAGCAGAGGGCCAAGGATGCTTCCCTGTGGAACACCAATGTGCAGAGGTCTCACTGAAGAGATTGTGTCCTTAATAGAGATGTATTTCTGTCTGTTAGTAAGGTATGACTACATATATGCAGGTGCATGACTCTGATATGGTAATGATCAAGTTTGTGGTGTAGGATGCTGTGGGATACTATATCAAAAGCTATTCTTAGGTTGATCAAGAGTTCTAGTGGATATTCATTATTTTCAAGTGCTGTGTAAATTTAGTAGGTCTAGCATTTTTATAATTGCGTTGTTTGTATTTTTGTTTCGCCTAAAGCCAAACTGGCAGGGGTTGAGAATACTTAGTGATGTTATAAAGGAGTATTATTTTTTGTGTATGAGTTTCTCAAAAATTTTGGATAGCAAAGGTAAGTTAACTCTTTTGGTGTCAGTCCCATTACATAATGGCTTTGAAACCAGTGTTGGTCCTGTAATGCAACTGGCAGTTTTTTAATTTTGTGTGAAATGGGCCAAATTACTGATTTCCGATCACTTTATTGGGTAGTTGAAATAAGTAGATGGGCAGTTTTTTGTACTCAGTTGATAGAATCAAAAGAATACTAGCAAAATAACTGGAACACTGGAATTGGCCAAAAATAGGGTGCAAAGTGGGTGAAATTGCCAATGCGTAAATATCGCCGAGACTGCTAACTTTGCGAGAACATAATTCTGTAAGTTTTCATTACCTTCAGAAAAACATTCTCCATCACTGCATAAAATAATTTTTTTTTTTAAATTCTTTGACCCTGAAACTTATGACATGTCAGCTCATTGTAAAACAATGTGACAAGTGTAGTCCAGGATAGACTGCAACACTGTCATAACTTTCTTCCTCTAAGTGTGGGTTATTTGTACATATATTGTTCCAGCCTTGGTATTGTGACTTTTTAGTCTTCACTGATTAGCTATTTCTAGCTTCCAGTAATTTAAATAAAACCATTTCCACATTCAGCCATGGTTTAGAATATAAAATCTGGTATATAAGAAAAATATTTTAATATTTGCTCAATAACAAACTTTTAATTTTTTGCTTGTTATAAATGCCTTACTTTAATTCTCCTAATTGTTGCTACTGCATGTATCTTCCTTACAGGTGCGCTTTCACTTGATTCAAGCAGTGAAGACTTTTGATAAAATAAATGAAGAAAATAAGGACATCATATGTCTGCACATGCTGTTAGAAAAATGTGACATGTTGAAATATTTTAATGATCTCTCTCTCGGTAAGCTTTTCATTTTAAGCAGGAACATCCATAAACTTGCTGAAGGTAGGTGGTGCAACTTAGCTCAAAAGAATACGTAGCTGGAAATATTTTAGACAAATTATCATCAGTAACAAGCAGAGGAGAAATATGAATAAGATAACTACAAAGTGTATTAGTTTGGCAAAATGTAATTTTGATATCTAAAATATATGTTAAGATTTTTGTAGATTACATAAAGAAGGCAAAATACAGGAGTTTTTTGCAGAAGTGAGTTGAGAGAAAGTCTGTTTACCATGGGAATAAATATAGTGTAACTCTCACTAATTGCAGAGGTTGTATGAAAAAAATCTTGGTACTGAGGTATAGTATACCTCTCTTCTTGTGACTTATGATCAATTTATGGCTGGCAATTTAAAGGTAAGGTTAGCTTAAGGTTACGTTAAAACAAGGTGATTTTTTTTTATTGACACATCAGCCGTTTCCCACCAAGGCAGGATCACTTGAAAAGAAAAAAAAACACTCATCATTCACTCCATCACTGTCTTGCCAGAGGCAAGCCTACACTACAGTTAAAAAAACTGCAATACATCAACAACCCTTCTTTTGAGCACAGGCAGTGTACATCACACCTTCAGGACTCAAGTCCAGTTTGCCGGCTTCCCTGAATCCCTTCATAAATGTTACTTTGCTCACACTCTAACAGCACATCAAATCATAAAAACCATTTGTCTCCACTCACTTCTATCTAACACTCTTATGCATTTTTGCTGGAAGTCCAAGCCTCTTGCACACAAAACCACCTTTACCCCCTCCCTCCAACCTTTCTTAGGCCTACCCCTACCCCACCTTCCTTTCGCTACAGATTAATACACTCTCCAAGTCATTTTATTTCGTTCCATCCTCTCTAACTGTGTGAACCACCTCAACAACCCCTCCTCAGCCCTCTGAATAATACTTTTAGTAACCCCATACCTCCTCCTAATTTCCAAACTATGGATTCTCTGTATTATATTCACACCGAACATTGCCCTCAGACACAACGTCTCCACTGCCTCCAGCCTTTTCCATGTTGCAACATTCACCACCGATGCTTCACACCCATATTAGAGCATTGGTATAATTACACACTCATACATTCCCCTCTTTGCTACCATGGATGATGTTCTGTCTCTATGGACTCCTCAGTGCACCACTCACCTTTTACCCCTCGTCAATTCTATGATTCACCTCATCCTTCATAAAGCCAGGTGAAAATACAGGTATAGTGGAACCTCTGGACACGCCCATAATTCGTTCCGAAGCTCTGGTCACGACCTGATTTAGTCGTGACCCGAACCTAATTTCCCCATTGGATTGTATGTAAATACGATTAATCCATATGAGAACCCTATGAACTGTAGGTAAATATTGTTTTTTTTTTAAGATTTTTAAGCACAAAAATAGTTAATTATACCATAGAATGCAGTGTAATACTAAATTAAATATAAAAACCTTGAATAACACTGAGAAAACATTGGGCAACAGAGAAAACTAACTTTGCATGTGTCCATTCTTCTCCCCTTTGAACTGTTTGCTGTAAACATTTTTTTTTCTTTTTCTTTTTTAAGAGTTTTAAGCACAGAAAAAATAAAAGTTTGAAAAATCTTTAATTATACAAAATAATGCACAGTTTAACAGAGAAACAACTTAAATAACAGAGAAAAAACATATGGTAAACAACCAAGAAAACAAAATGAATTAAAAAACACACGAAATACAGTGCAACAAGTTCACAGTGAATGAACGCATGCCTGACTGAGACCAACTACAAGGCAAGGGTCTTGGTTAGGTGTATGCAAACAACAGGATATGGGGAAAATTGGCTCATGCAAAAAAATGGCGCGGAATGTGAAGATTGGCATGGCTGAGTTTGTTCAGCACCTGATTATGTGTTCATGACCAGATGGAAAAATTTGGCGAATTTTTTGGTCATGAACCAATTTGTTCGTGTTCTGAAGCGTTCGTGACCAGAGGTTCCACTGTATATATTTATAGTCATACTAAACAAGGCATGCATGAGCGTGTTTGATAGGAGTGAATGGAGACAAATGGTTTTTAATACTTGATGTGCTGTTGGAGTGTGAGCAAAGTAACATTTATGAAGGGGTTCAGGGAAATCGGCAGGCCGGACTTGAGTCCTGGAGATGGGAAGTACAGTGCCTGCACTCTGAAGGAGGGGTGTTAATGTTGCAGTTTAAAAACTGTAGTGTAAAGCACTCTTCTGGCAAGACAGTGATGGAGTGAATGATGGTGAAAGTTTTTCTTTTTCGGGCCACCCTGCCTTGGTGGGAATCGGCCAGTGTGATAATAAAATAATAAAATAAACATTGGTAGATAGTGATACTTTGACTACTAAAATAGAAAAAGGAAATCTTAATTGTCAGTGTAATATATTTTTTCTTTTACCTTAAACAGAACCAACTAATACGATATCAACAGCTAACTGTTCAAGGGCAAGAAGAAAATGCCTGCCAAAGAATAAGGAAAGTATTAGTAAGTTTTTGTGCTATATAAACCTTTCTCTAAATTGCTGTATATAAATTTTAATTAATTCCTTGGTTTATTGTAATTTATATTTCCTGCTTTAGTACATCATAGTAGAATTAATATTTTCCTAAATATTTATCTGTTACTAAACTTTTTGTGTGTAACACTAAAAGCTCAGTGTAGTACTTACACACTGAAAGCTTGAAATTATTTAAATGTTCACTTGACTATGATTAATGCAGTTATTCAGTTTGTAGTACAGGTTGAGTATCCCTTATCCAAAATTCTAAAACTCCGAAATCCTCAGTCCAATATTGGACTGAGGAAGCCACTGACCAGTGAAAAGTTTCCACAGTAGAGATACTGAAGCATTGCACATGTCTAATTCATCAACTTGTTGGTTCTCTGAATCACTTACCTACATGTTAAGGTGAATTATGCAGATACTAAGTCCCAGAGTCTGAAAGAATCATCTATCAGGTTTACCTCCTGGACATGGAGGCCTCTGTCATTAGTGTGCATGGGAGGGGCCAATTTATGATAATTACTCCCAAGAGTATTTAAAGAGTTACTCCAGAGGTATATTATTATTATTATAATAAAAAAGAAGCGCTAAGCCACAAGGGCTATACAGCGCTGCTCCAGAGGTATAGATATATGCCAAGGCTTCTGAGGGAAGACCATGACTGTGTGGAAGACTGAGGAGCAGTGATTCATTGCTAGCATTCCTCAAGAAAAAACTTGATTTATGGAGTAAAAAAGCCACTCGGAGAGAACTTTTTGTTGCAGATGTGATTCTTCCACAGGGTGGTTGGAAAAGGGAGAGTGGAACTTGAGAGCCTAATCTCAAATTCAAAACTGTTCCTTTGGGGGAATGCTGAGATGATAACCTGCTAGATTGAGCTGAATGCCTACTTAAGGAATTATACTGGGATGAGTTAAAGCCAAAACCCACATTCCAAGATTCACCCTACATAGTGTACTGTTCAGAAAATCAGAGTATTTTGTAAATGAAGAAGAATTTTCTAAACAATTTTTTTTTGAATATTCCAAATGTTTATGTGCAGTTTTCATTGGTAAAAAATTAATGGTTCCAAAAGTGACCCATCAAGTGCAGATATTCATAATTCAGACTTTCATAAGTTGGGGATCCTGTGTATGTTCATTTTGGAGCATGCATGGTGGGGTTCCTAATTTAATTGATAAAGAAATTTGAAAGTTTTGCTTTTTTTTTTTTTTTTTTTTTTTTTTTTAAGGTTGATACATAAGCAACTACAGTACAAAGATTTTTAAGTGGGTTAAATTCAAATGCACATTATTCCTAAGCAAAAATTTTCCTGTATGTATTCATTGTTAACCCACAATTTTTAGATTAAAACTATATGACATTTCATTCTAATCTGGACATTATCAGATCATGAGTGATGATGATCCAAGATCAACCAACATGCCATCTAGTTCTGTCTTCAAGGTGTGAGTTAGTTGTGAAGAGTATGAGCCACTATTGACTTGCAGCATGGTTATTATGTCGGGAATTACTGTATTATAAAATGTTCTGTAAGGCATTGCTTTTAGGTTAATGTTTTCTTTCATATGACTGATTTCTCTTATTTCTTTTTTTTGGGGGGACTTGAAATAGGAACAAATGGACAGCAGACAAATAAAAAGTGTGCAGTGGAGGATACCAAGGAAGATTTTACTGACAGTGATGATCTGGGCTGGATTTCAGAGGAGGAAAGTGTTGATAACTTGAATAACCAAGAAAAAGAAGACTGTGACACAGCAGCTGAGTACTTAGCTTTTGCTCTAACTTGTTTAAAAGAAAACTGGAATGAAAGAAAATATAGTAATATACAAGAACAAAAGAGAGAAATAATTGAAATGCATCAAAATGGTGAAAATAATGACAAAATTAATTTGTATAATTCAAAGTGCTCAAGAGACCTTAAATGTGAATTGCAATTGACCCCAAAAAGCAAATTTAAAAAAAATGACAATCCAAAAATTTATGGGCTTTCTGAAAAACAGAGTATGCATTCTTTTTCCTTAAAGAGAAAGAAAGTTAATAAATCAGCACTTTCCTATACAGATTATAGTATAACACAAATATCTAATGTTGGTTCAGTGTTAGACCAATCTGTTCCATCTTGTAGCAACATTAATTGGAATGACACTAAATTTGATAACATAAAAAACAATTCAGATGTCTATAAAGATCTTTTTGGGGAAACTTGCAACATCACACCTAAGAGATGTTCCAGTGATAGCAAGGGTGCTTTTTATACGTTTTCAGAAAACTTGAACTCCAATTTAGTTTTATATTTGCCACAAGAAGTTTCTTTAAGTGGTCATTGTAATATTTACAAGAAAGATTCACACAATCATCATACTTCGCTAAACCAGAAAAAAAGAAAATTGCAGTTAGATAAAGACTCATTAATGACTTCTGACTCAGAAATTGATATGACTAATGAGGATTTTTGTAGCTCAGAAGCAGATGAATATTGTCACTCTTCACAATCTTCTAAAATCAAGGGGGATCCAGAAACAAAAGTTATTCAAACACGCTCAGGTAGGAAGACTCGTTTTACATATTTTTCCAAAGCCCTTAATTATAATTCAGATGAATGTGCTGAGGAAGAAAGTTTGCTAAACTCTACCATAGTCAGTGTTCCCCAGAAAAGACAAAAGCTTAATCTCCTGCCAACATTAGAATTAGTCACCCCCAAAAGAAAACAATTGAGGTCTCAAAGAAACAGAGGGGCAGCTACTATACTTAATTGTAAGAGTATAGAGACTGGAAGTTTTGCATCTCACAGTGATTCTCCAGAATCAAGTAATTTAGAAAATAAAGATAAAATTTTCAAATATATAAATGATGAAAAAAACTCTGTACTGTCATTTTTTAAGGAACATAAAACAGAGAGAGTGAAAACAGAGGAGCAACTATTAAGTGTTTTGAATATACAACAGGTAGAACAAGCAAGTGTAATAACAGAAATGATTGATGTTTTTAAGGAATTGCAGTGCAAATTCAAGTTTCAAAGATAACTGCATATATCATTAACTACTAGCATTCTTTCATATACATGTATTAAGCTTATTATAAGTTTCTTTAGCTTTCTGACTCCATGTATAGTATATCATTATAATGGCCATACTGTATACAATAGGGCCCCACGTATACGGCAGGTTAGGTTCCAGGCTATCACTGGGAAGCAGACATTGCCAGAAAGCAGAACACTATTTTTTTTCCACTTATAAATGCATATAAATGCTGGATAACAAGTTTACACTAACATATATTAAGTTAGCAATAGAACTAGGCATTAAAAAACAATAAAAAAAAAAAATACACATGCAGTACACTCATTACTTACCTTAAAATATTTGTAGTCTTAATGCAGGGTGACCCCTCAAGGAAGGTTCCTTGATGTTGGTGAGGGGCTCTTGATTTAGGGAATTGGATCTGTGCTCCAGTTCCCCGAATTAAGCCTGAATGCCTTCCACATCCCCCCCCAGGTGCTGTATAATCCTCCGGGTTTAGCGCTACCCCCTTGATTATAATAATAATAATAATAATAATAATAATGCAGGGTGAGAGATGAGTAGTGTTTATTGTAAGAAGTCAGGTGTGGTAGGCAGGTAGATGGTAGATGCCACCCCACCCACGCGTAATATACTACGACGTTTAAAGCACCCCAGAACAATAAAATACACACATGATGTACTCATTACTTACCTTAAAACACTTGTAGTCTTAATGTAGGGTGAGAGGTGACTAAAGGAGATAAAACGAATAAACAAGAGAGAACGAGTAAATGAGAGAGGACAGAGATGTGGAGTGTGTAAACAAGCAGACGCACACGTCGGGGTATGGTTCATACACGTTAATTTCTATGTTTGTGAAGCTTAAACCATAATACAAACACATTACATTGTGTACAAGTTGTCTCCACGTTGGTACAGTAGAATAAATAAAGAGCAACACTCCCATTCTCATGTAACACACCATTTTTAGAAGGAATGATGTTCTGAGTGAAGACATACAAAAGGAATATTTTTCTATGGTTACCCCCAGTAATACAATTGTGTATACATTTTCTTTGGTGTTGAACTAGAGAACGACGTTATTCTTTCTGACACACTGACAGGACGACTGAAAAAAATCTCATATTTATGTTAATTTATTTTACTGTGGGGTGTATTTATCATCATTATATGTTACGTAGTGTGTTTATTACAGTGGAACCTCAAAAATCGAACTTAATCCGTTCCAGGAGCTAGTTCTAAATTCGATAAGTCTGAAATTCGAAGCAGTATTTCCCATAAGAAATAATGGAAATGCAATTAATCCGTTCCAGAAACCCAAAAATATTCACACAAAAAATACATTTTATAGAGATTAATTACAGTTTTACATACAACAAATATTATAGTTTTTAATTATGTATAGCTGTATAGCCCTTGTGGCTTAGTGCTTCTTTTTGATTATAATAATAATTAATTATGTATAGTAATACATATAAAATAACATTTTTACTTACCTTTACTGAAGATTGGTGATGGCATCTGGAAGATAGGGAGGAGGAGAGAGGGAGTTGGGGTTAGTGTTTGGAAGGAGAATCCCCCTCCATGAGGACTTCAGGTAAAGCCCTCTCTGGGGTTACTTCCCTTCTGTCTTTTAATGCCACTAGGACCAGCTTGAGAGTCACTGGACCCCTGTCTCACAAAATAACTGTCCACAGTTCTCTGTTTCTGGCGCCTCTTTAACATTTCCCTAAAATGGGACATGGTTCTGTCACTGAACTTGTTGCAAAGATGGCTTGTTTCAGCTTGCTTAGGGTGGTACTTCTGCACAAACATTTGGACATCATTCCACTTGGCACAAATCTCCTTAATCTTTGAAGAAGGCACCTCATCCACTCCCTATATTAACACCTTTTGCAACATCAGCTTCCTTGATTTGTTCTTTCTTTGATAGGATAGAACCGATGGTCGACTTGTTTTTCCCATATATCCTGGCAAGCTCAACAAATCTCACACCACTCTCATACTTCTGTATTATTTCCTTCTTCACATCTATGGTGTTTCTCACTTTCTTTACCACAGGGGTACCACTAGCAAGTTTCTTTGGGCCCATGGCAGCTTATTTCACAGTCCCACAAGCACTAAACGCAACAAAATAATCGTAAAATGCGTAAATGAGAGCGCATGTTAGTGTTCACTCAAGCATAAACAAATAACAAAAAGGCACAATACCGTGACTGGAACAATACACAAATAACCCGCACATAAAAGAGAGAAGCTTACGACGACGTTTGTCAATGGTCCAAGTCGGACCGAAACGTCGTCGTAAGCTTCTCTCTCTTATGTGCGGGTTATTTGTGTAAAGCATAAACAAAGCTAGACTGCTCATGGCGCCTGCGCGGGGACGCAGACAGAGTGGGCGGCAGACAGGTCCCGTACCCGGCGGTCCGAAAATAGGGGCGCGTTCGATAATAGGGACACAGTTTGTCCGAAAAAGTGGTCCTATTTTCGAAACGTTCGATTTTTGAGGTTCCACTGTATATAATTTAAAAAAAATCATTGATGGATTAATGAATTATTATTATTATTATAATCAAAAAGAAGCGCTAAGCCACAAGGACTATACAGCTGGATTAATGAAAACGTCTATATTAACGTAATATACAGCCTCTCCTCACTTAACGACGGAGTTCCGTTCCTAAGACCACGTCGTTAAACAAATTCATTGCTAAGTAAGGAGTATACTATATTAGTAGTGAGTTTGTGTCAGCCATCTTTGATATTGTTTTAATGTCACCTTTGCACCATTTATAACATTTCTGGTATATTTTTAAATGTTTATACAGTAGTGTACTGTATATTGAAATAAACAGAATAGAGGAAATCAACTTTAATATACATTATTTAGGTATGAATACTGTCAGAGAGCCCATCATAAATCCAAGGCATCGGTAAACAAGTACATAACTAAGTGAGGAGAGGCTGTATACAACTTTTAATGCACCTCAGAGTGGTTATTATTGCATTTTATTATCATCATCATTATTAATATGGCATCTTCAAGACTAATAAGACACACTTTGTGATTTTAATGTGTACCTGCACACCAGCTCAGTGTGTAAGTTTATTTAGGTACAGGTACACATAAGTATAAATATCATAGTACTATATATAAAATATGAAATAATTTTAAAACACTTTAAATTTTGGAAAATTTCCAGACATAATGGAGAGATGTGCTCACTGAGAATGTAAATAAACCGAGTGGTGCGTGGTGACTGTTTTAGAAAGTCAGGTGGGGGGAGCCATATAGAGAGTTTTGGTCATAATTTGAAATGTCCATATTAGTGGAATGCCGTAAAGCGAAACGCTGTAAAGCGGGGCCCTACTGTATATAACTTTCATTAAGTCTTCACATTATACAAATTTCCTTTTTTCTTATATTCCTTGAGCAGTACTAGTTTAAATGTATTTCATTTGTTTAATGAGCTCAGAAAGAGATCCCCATATTGCACAACTCCAGCCCCCTGTACCTCAATGCATGTAATAGTAATAGTATAGAGTGCAAAATAAATTTTTAATGTACAGTAGACTGTTGATTAACATGGTAGTTATGTTCCTGAGAACTCAGTGCAAGACTATACTGTGTTAAACAAACTGAAGAAGTTGTGGGAAAAATAGGGTTCCTTGGACCACCAGAAATGGCAAACTTTTTGTTAGGTCTCCAAATTTTAAAAAAAAAAAAAAAAAAAAAAAAAAAAAAAAAAGATAATACATAATTACAATTACATTATGTTTAGTGCATTGCTTAAGGCTACAGATGTTACAGAAATAATATTTTTTTTTACCTTATAGTATGGTTGCTGGTATATGTAAATGATTTTGAACAGAGTGGAAAGGGATAAGTAAGTTTATTTAGGTGCAGTTACATAAATTATCATACATAGCAGCATATGTGTAGATTACCTAGGATAACCCACAAAAGTCAAAGTGACTTATTTTCATTGGGACTGTGGCCCTACTGGGCTGAGGTGCTGTCAGCTATCACTTGCATATATCAGTAAAAATTCTATATTTTACCGGCTAAGACGTGATTTTTTACTAAATAAATGTGTCCAGAGTAATACCCACCATAATATAAATGCAACCTGTCTAAGAAAACATGAACAAAATATCAGTTTTTCAAGTTTTTCAAGGTTATCAGCATGTATTGTTGTTGGATTCAGGGCCATGACAGCACCAGGACTGTTGTATCTCTCTCTGCTGTGAAATTAACTACCAGAATGCTTCTGCTAATATAAGCTATTTATTACATATTAATAAATCTATTACAATAAAGGAATTTAATAAAATTATAATTTCCCTTGCATTTTCAATAACAAAAATATCAGTATAAAGAAGGGTGGGATGCTCAAGGGCTATTAGCTCTTAACCCTTTCAGTGTCGGTCCCATAGTACTACGGCTTGAGAGCCAGTGTTGGTTCCGTACTACGATGCCAAAATTCTAGTGCCTTCAAATTTGGTAGGCCTACATATGAAAGAATGCATCTGCATGGTCACTGTGCATGTATAAAAAAATCCTGCACACAGTGAATGAGAAAAAAAAAACTCCAACCACGTTTTTGGTTTAAAACAGTGAATTTGCGGTATATTTTTGTACGGTATTTATGGTTGTATTCTCATTTTCTTGGTCTCATTTGATAGAATGGAAGACATTACAGAAATGGAGATGATTTTGATTGGTTTCACGATGAAAAGTACCTTGAAATTGAGCTCAAAGCAGTGGATTATTATTATTATAATCAAAAAGAAGCGCTAAGCCACAAGGGCTATACAGCGCTGCAGGGTAGGGAAGGAAGCAAGGGAATTGGATGGCAGAAGGGAGGGGGGATGATCAGCAGGTTACAGAAAACAGCGGGGCAGGGGATAGTACGGGGGTAGAAGGTAGCAAGAGATTGAAGTAGAAAGGGCTGAAGGTATCAGAATTTGTGAAGTAAGTCAGTCGTTGTCAAAAAGTCAATGAGAGAGTCCGGATGAAAGGTGGGTCCATCAGCGAGAAGGGAAGGTAAAGAGAGAGCAGCGGAGCGAAGACGACGACAGAGGTAAATTCTGCGTGCTCGTTGATAAAGTGGGCAGTCCAACAGAATGTGGCTGACTGATAATGGAGCTTGGCAATTCTCACAGAGAGGAGCAAGACGCCTCTCCATGAGATATCCATGAGTAAGACGAGTATGGCCAATGCGAAGACGGGAGAGTGTAGTCTCCCAACCTCGACATTGGTGATAAGAAGACGGCCAGTGACCTATACTCGGTTTAATAGACTGAAGTTTGTTGTCGAGCATAGTAGACCAACGTTGTTGCCAACGGGTGTGAAGGTGGGAAGATATTGCAGCAAAATAGTCCGTAAATGGAATACCTCTATAAGAAACTGGTAGGTCATGTACTGCTGACCGCGCAGCAGTGTCTGCCTGTTCATTGCCCTGTACGTCAACATGACCAGGGACCCAACAAAAAACAATATCTTTATGCTTGGTAAAGATGCGGCGTAGCCAAAGTTGGATACGGAGGACTAAGGGGTGAGGTGTATCAAATTTTTGTATAGCCTGTAAAGCACTAAGGGAGTCTGAGACAACCACAAAAGATGACACAGGCATAGATGCAATACGGATAAGTGCTGTAAGGATGGCATATAATTCAGCAGTAAAAATACTAGCCGAAGATAGTAAATGCCCTCGTACGACGCTGTCCGGAAACACTGCTGCGAATCCTACGCCGTCAGAAGACTTAGAGCCATCTGTGTACACAGCAATGGCATGAGAATGAGAGTGAAAGTGGTCAAGAAAAAGAGAGCGGGAAGCGACCGTAGACAGTTGGGCTTTCGAGCAAGGGAGGGAGAAAGAACAGACTCGAACAGCTGGAACTTCCCAGGGGGGTAGGGAAAAGTGAGATGCTACATGTACATAGAAAGGTGGTAGTTGAAGAGAAGACAAGAGCGAATGAAGGCGAAGAGAGAAGGGACGGAGTAAACAGGGGCGTCGAACAAATAAAGAATGTCTACTAATATCAGTGACCATTCTATAAATGGAAGGATTGCGGAGATCATGAGAGCGTACATAGTAGCGCAGGCAATGGGCATCACGGCGATCGGATAAGGATGGAACGTTCGCTTCTGCATAGAGGCTCTCGACAGGGGAAGAGCGGAAAGCACCAAGGCATAAACGTAATCCTTGGTGATGAATGGGGTTAAGGCTAGAGAGAGTAGCAGGAGATGCCGCTGAATAGATCTGGTCACCATAATCAAGTTTCGATAAAATAAGGGTGGAATGTAGGCGAAGGAGGGTTCGACGATCAGCTCCCCACGAAAGATGAGCAAGGGTTTTAAGAAGGTTCAGCCGGCTGTGACAAGTTGCCTTCAGAGAGGTAATGTGAGGTTTCCAGGATAACCTACGATCAAAGAGAAGGCCCAGAAACTTGACTGTATCACGTTCAGGGATACGGGAGCCATAGAGGTACAAAGGATGATCGGAGATGACAGAGCGTCTAGTGAAAGTGATTTGGTGGGTTTTAGTGCTGGAAAATTTAAACCCACGTGTGGTGGCCCAATTGGAAACACGGTCGACTGCATGTTGGAGAGAAACTGTAAGGAGGTGACAGTCAGCGCCTGCACAGGCAATAGCAAAGTCATCAACATCAAAGCAGTGGAAATATTCAATTTTTGCCGATGTTCAAGAGTAAACAAATGATGTCACTGTCCGATACGTGTCCAACTGGCTAGTCTAATATGCAGTTATGAATGCAGTAGTCTGCATAACAGTAAATCTTCTATGTTTTGTGAAAAATTTAAAATGGAAAGCAAGAGTTGTATAAGAGGGGCCTGGAGATGTGACTGGTGAACAGAGAAAATGTTATTTTAGTGCCCGGAATGTCTACCTTGTTTATTTTGGACCCTATTTTGAAACTGGCATCTTTCGAAATTTGTGTGAAATTGGCCATATTGCCAACTTCTGATCACTTTATTGGGTAATTGAAATTGGTAACTGGGCAGTTTTTTGTACTCAATTGATAGAACAAATGGAGTTCTAGCAAAATGGCTATGACTTTAGTCGACTGGAACAATGGAATTGGCTGAAAATAGGGCTCAAAGCGAGCAAAATCACCAATGTGTAAATATCGAGAGCGCTAACTTCGCGAGAGCATAATTTTGTAAGTTTTCCTTCAAATTTTGCACTTTTGGTGTCATTACCATTGGGAAAAGATTCTCTATCAATTCATAAGATTTTTTTTTTTTTTTTTTTTTTACACAGAGTTTGAGTTAACCTTTCAGGGTCCAGAGGCCAAATCTCAAGTGTGACAGCCAGGGTCCAAGAATTTAAAAAAAAAAAAAAAAATTTTTATTTTTTCTTATGAAATGGTAGAGAATCTTTTTCGGAAGGTAATAAAACAAAGAGTACGAAATTTGTTGGAAAACTGACGAACTTACTCTCTTGCGAATTTTGACTAGTCAGCGATATTTACGCATCAGCGGTTTTGCCGACTTTGACTCCCATTTCAGGCCAATTACAATTTTCCAGTCGACCAAACTCTTACCTATTTTGCTATAATTACTTCTATTTTATTGATTGAACACAAGAAATTGCCCAGTCAACTGTTTCAACTACCCAATAAAGTGATCAGAAATTGGTAATTTGGCCAATTTCACACAAACTTCAAAATATTCCAATTTCAAAATAGGGTCCAGAATAAACACTGCAGGCATTCCTGGCACTAAACTAACATTTTCTCTGTTTATCAGTTATGTTTTCAGGCTTTACCAATGAATTCCATTTTGACTTTTTATTCACATAATGAATTTTTGTTCACACCAAAAAATAGAAGATTTACTCTTATGCAATATTGTAATAATTGTATAAATAATATCAGCACATTCATGAACATATATTAGACCCACCAGCTGATGCATATTAGACGTGTGACGTCATTTGTTTACCCTTGAACATCAAGCCATTTTCAGTAATAAAACCACTCAAAATCATCCCTACTTCTGTAGTATATCTTCCATTCTATCAAATTAGACTAAGAAATCGCAAATACAACTTTAAAAAACATATGAGAAAAAGTCGCTGTTTTAATCCAAAATTACAGTCGCAGTTTTTTTCTCTCATGCACTGTGTGCTGCAGGATTTGTTTTATGTGGTGCACACTTACCACATAGATGTACTCTCTCATATCTAGGCCCAAATTTACTACTCACAGGTTATCTGAGTGAGCTGAGATTATGGCGTAGATCTTTGGCTTGGACCCTGGCTTCAAAGCTGTAGATCTACGGGACGGACCCTGAAAGGGTTAAGGATCAGGGGTCTCGACACTGAAAGAGTTAATCCCCAACAAAAACAACCCAAAAACATGCCCTAATTCTATTTCAGAATTCAATCAGCTTCAAATTTTTATTTCTTTGCACTCTCCAGCTCCCTGAATTGAGCCTGAATGCCTTCCATTTCTCCCCCCCCACAGGTGCTGTATAATTCCTATGGGTTTAGTACTCCCCATGATAATAATAATAATAATAATAATATTTCTTTGCAAAGTTTACACTGTGATTTACAAAATTAACAAAATATTGTTAAGTGCTAGTGGCTTTCTAAAGAAAGTCACTAGTATACCTGAAATATTATCATGTGCCTAAAATTATGCTGTTGTAACATTGTAAATTGTACCAAATGTAATACTGTTATTTGTTTTTTTGGCTACCTCACTTTTGTAATGATGTCTAGTTTTAAGTAGTGTGTAAGCATTAGGATTAGTCTGCCCGAATGCTTACACACTACTAAAAACTAGACATTATTACAAATGTGAGATAGCCAAAAAAAAAAAACAATAACAGTATTACAACTGGTACAATTTACAATGTTACAACAGTAAAATTTTAGGCATGTGTTAATATTTTAGACCGATCAAGTGGTCCTAAGTTTTTTAGTTCTTGAGTACCAGCTAAACTGATGCTCAAATATATGTGAATAAGGTACTGTTATGCAAAGGAAGATAAGCAGAGGGTATATAAACACTGGGAAGATCCCAAACATGAACAGGTTCAGTTCGTGTCTGCCCTATCAATTTGTATATAAACAATGACTCGGGTAAGCTCACATCTGAGCACAGTAAATAAGTTTATTTAAGCACAGGTACACTTATTTCTTTCTAAAAACCGGCTGTATCCCACCGAAGCAGGGTGGCCCAAAAGAAAAAACAAAAGTTTTTCTTTCTAACTAAAGTAATGTATACAGGAGAAGGGGTTACTAGCCCCTTGCACCCAACACATTGGTCACCTCTTACGATACGCATGGCTTACAGAGAAAGAATTCTGTTCCACTTCCCCATGGAGTTTAGTTTAATATGTTTATTATGCACCCCATACCCATCCTGTGGGCGGTAGTCAAAAGATTACAGAGGTACATAATTGGTCCAGGGACTGGACTCCAAAGTTTTGATAGCTGAGCAAGTTACAGAGGTAATGAACTCACAATTTACAAAGGTAATGAACTCACAATTTACAAAGGTAATGAACTCACAATTTACAAAGGTAATGAACTCACAAGTTACAAAGGTAATGAACTCCAGGTAAGTCTGGTCACAATCATGACAAGTTACAAAGGATATGAACAGGAAATGAACAATAACAAAAACTAGTAAGAAAATAGAAGAAAACCCAGAGGGGTGTGTGTGTGTGTGTGTGTGTGTGTGTGTGTGTGTGTGTGTGTGTGTGTGTGTGTGTGTGTGTACTCGCCTAATTGTACTCACCTAATTGTGGTTGCAGGGGTCGAGACTCAGCTCCTGGCCCCGCCTCTTCACTGATCGCTACTGGATCCTCTCTCTCTCTGCTTCCTGAGCTTTGTCATACCTCTTCTTAAAACTATGTATGGTTCCTGCCTCCACTACTTCACTTGCTAGGCTATTCCACTTGCTGACAACTCTATGACTGAAGAAATACTTCCTAACGTCCCTGTGACTCGTCTGAGTCTTCAGCTTCCAGTTGTGACCCCTTGTCCCTGTGTCCCCTCTCTGGAACATCCTATCTCTGTCCACCTTGTCTATTCCCCGCAGTATCTTGTATGTCGTTATCATGTCTCCCCTGACCCTTCTGTCCTCCAGTGTCGTCAGTCCGATTTCCCTTAACCTTTCCTCGTACGACATTCCCTTGAGCTCTGGGACTAGCCTTGTTGCAAACCTTTGTACTTTCTCTAACTTCTTGACGTGCTTGACCAGGTGTGGGTTCCAGACTGGTGCTGCATACTCCAGTATGGGCCTAACATACACAGTGTACAGTGTCTTGAACGATTCCTTATTAAGGTATCGGAACGCTATTCTCAGGTTTGCCAGGCGCCCGTATGCTGCAGCGGTTATTTGGTTGATGTGAGCCTCCGGTGATGTGCTCGGTGTTATGGTCACCCCAAGGTCTTTCTCCCTGAGTGAGGTCTGTAGTCTTTGTCCACCTAGCCTATACTCTGTCTGCGGTCTTCTTTGCCCCTCCCCAATCTTCATGACTTTGCATTTGGCTGGATTGAATTCGAGAAGCCAGTTACTGGACCACATGTCCAGCCTCTCCAGGTCTCTTTGCAGTCCTGCCTCATCCTCGTCCGATTTAATTCTTCTCATCAGCTTCACGTCATCTGCGAACAGGGACACTTCAGAGTCTATTCCTTCCATCATGTCGTTCACATATATCAAAAATAGCACTGGTCCTAGAACTGACCCCTGTGGGACCCCGCTCGTAACAGGCGCCCACTGTGATACCTCTTCACGTACCATGACTCGTTGCTGCCTCCCTGTCAGGTATTCCCTTATCCATTGCAGTGCCCTTCCTTTTACGTGTGCCTGATCCTCCAGCTTCTGCACTAATCTCTTGTGGGGAACTGTGTCAAAGGCCTTCCTGCAGTCTAGGAAAACGCAATCTACCCAACCCTCTCTCTCGTGTCTTACTTCTGTTACCTTGTCATAAAACTCCAGGAGGTTTGTGATACAAGATTTGCCTTCCATGAACCCATGCTGGTTTTCATTTATAATCTTGTTCCTTTCCAGGTGTTCGACCACTCTCCTCCTGATAATCTTCTCCATGACCTTGCACACGATACATGTCAGAGACACAGGTCTGTAGTTTAGTGCCTCGTTTCTGTTTCCTTTCTTAAAGGTGTGTGTGTGTGTGTGTGTGTGTGTGTGTGTGTGTGTGTGTGTGTGTGTGTGTGTGTGTGTGTGTGTGTGTGTGTGTGTGTGTGTGTGTATATATATATATATATATATATATATATATATATATATATATATATATATATATATATATATATATATATATATATATATATATATATATATATATGCATGCTTGTATACGCATGTGTAGTGTACCTAAGTGTAAGTAGAAGTAGCAAGACATACCTGAAATCTTGCATGTTTATGAGACAGAAAAAAGACACCAGCAATCCTACCATCATGTAAAACAATTACAGGTTTCTGTTTCACAATCACTTGGCAGGATAGTAGTACCTCCGTGTGGTTGCTGTCTACCAACTTATTACCACAGAACGGTAGTACCCCCCTGGGTGGTTCCTTATATAGTGGAATAATTTTGTCATTCTTCTCTGAATCACTTAACACAAAATTAATTCAGAGCTTCCATTAAGAAACACCAACTCTTTTTATCTCAGAGAGACCAACATCCTAAAATACACTAGCACATTAAGTTTGAAGCCGTTCAGAAGTTGTATTATCAAGTTATCAGCGGTACAAGGTCAGAGCCATCAGTATACAGGTAATGTAATTTACATACAATAAAATATTGTCAGGCACACCAAAGACATCCAAGCTATTCTTTATGTAATATTATCAAACACTTTAATAGGTTTAAGTAAGCAAGCAAGTTTTTATTTAAGTTCGAGGTCTGGTCACAGACTGGGCCGCGAGGGCATTGACCCCTGAAATCCTCTCCAGGTATAGTCCAGGTATAACATTCAAATTTTTTAAAATGATTATGAAGGCACAAATGGTATAGGTACATAAAATGTATATTATATAAATTTAACTAAAGATAATTCAGTAAATTCAAACACTGTTATATGTATATGATCAAATGAGACATTCTCCAGTTATTTCACAGAAACCAACTTTTTTAAATAAAATTAACACAGAAACTTGCACAGCCTAAAAGTTTGAAACCGACCAGAAGATTCATTCTCCATTTGTTGCATAGAATCCAACAAAATTTCCACTTACACAAAAATGTTTTATTTTAACCTTTTAACTGTGTCCAATTTACAATTAATTGGGACAAGAGTAATAATTAATTGGGACAAGAGTAAATTTTGTGATAATCTGATAATAAGTCTTAGTCTCTGGTTTAATTAATGTAGATTGGGTTCTTTTCTTTCCTTTTCAGAAGAGTTTACTACTGACTTCTGGCAATCATCAAGCTGTGGTGTTACTCTGTGACTCTCGTCAATGCTATAATTGTTCAATAAGGCTATTCCTGCATGCATGCTCTGTAAGTGAATGTGGTTTCACCAAATCCTTCCCTTCAATTCATGATTACTGCCAAAATTCATAATGAATGTTACATCTAGAAAGCGTGCAAGTATTGTAGCTCTTGGCAAAGTCAGGTGTTGGTCAGTTTCTGAAGAGAGCTGACGACACTGGCAACTGTGGAGCACAGGAACAAGTGGAAGAAAACGCAAGACAACACCTCATGATAACAAGGATATCATAACTCAAGAAATCGTAATGACACGATTGCAAACAAACCATACCACGGGCGGGATTTGAACCCGCGGTCAGAGAGTCTCTGACCGCGGGTTCAAATCCCGCCCGTGGTATTACCTGGAGTTTACCTGGAGAGAGTTTCGGGGGTGGTAAGGATATCATAAGAAATAGTGTGAAGAATCCAAGAAAACCAGCAAAGCTCTACATAGAGATTTAACTTCAGCTGTGTAAATGTTGATTCTTCAACTGTTTGACAAATCCTCCTTGAAGTTGGTAAAACTGCCAGAAAGCTGGTAAAGAAACAATTATTGACTTCTGTTATGAAGAAAAAACAGCTGATGTGGGCACTCATAAGGGACGGATGACAGATGAATGGAGAAAAGTTATATATTCAGATAAGGCATATTTTGAACTACATGGGTACAGATCACTGGTGGTGAGATGGAGTAAAGGCAAACCTCCTCAAAATGGACACATTCAACAAGCACCAAAACATCTACCTAAGAGGATGTTTTGGGGCAGTTTTACTGCTAAAGGCCCTAGATAGCTTGTTATTGTTGAGGGAATGATGAATAGTGACAAATACAAGGCAATCTTGGCAACTCATTTGTTTCCCATTGTGGATAGAGACTCTTGATGGAGAAGGCATTTTCCAGCAGAACCTTATTCCATGCCACACTTCCAGAAAAATGCTGACATTCTTCAAAGAGAGTGGGCTAAGCATTCTTAACTGGCCTAGAAATTCTCCTGACCTCAACCCAACTGAGAATCAATGGGCTGTTTAACTGTGGAGAAGCTCATTGCTGCTGCCATTAAGACCTGGACCACTATGAAGAATTTGCCAAAATGTGTTCAATAATAGTCATTTTTATGCCAAAGCATGTAGCAATGTTTATAAAAGCAAAAGGCAGTCATATCTCTTATTAAAATAAACATTAATTTTCCAAATAAATGTCTTATTTCATCACTGTCCCAATTAATATGTACACTAATGTACTAGTACACAAGTGATGACTCTGTGTACGATGTGTCAGTTGGCACAATTTTTTATGCCTTCAAATGTGCCACCTGCCAATATTTTTGACCTCAGCTCAGCTGTTTGGGTCTCCTATAATCTCCTCAGACCTTTGAAAAAATCCAAGACCAGACGAGTCTATGCAGTGCATTACATGGTAACACTGCTTAACTAGCATAAGTCAACAATGAAACCAGGACCTGTTGAACCACCAGTTTCCCTACCAGAAAACAGGATGTGGAACTGCCAGGAAGATGCCTTATTCATTCTAAATTTATTACAATTTCAGAACTAATAGAATGAAAGGAATACATACACAAAAACTTGGGAATAATTATGTCAGCCAATCTTTTTTTCAAAAACACAATAAGACCAAGGTTACAACAGCCAGGAAGATGACATGGTGGATAATGAGAACTTTCAAAACAAGGGAAACACTGCCAGTGGTGATACATTTTAAATAGTTGTTGCTCCCTCATTTGGAATACTGCTCAGTGTTGATGGCCCTGTTTAGGAAGAAATATCAGAACTGAAACAGATACAGAAATCGTTTACGGCCCGCATAAAGCCAATAAAGCATTTAAATTACTGGGAATGCCTTAAAGTTTTAAACATGTACTCAATGGAGCAGAGGAGAGAGATACATGATAATATATACGTACCTGGAAAATACTTGAAAGCCTTGTCTCAAATCTGCACACTGCCATAACAACATACTGGAGTGAGAAATATGGGAGGAAGTGCAAAATAAGCCCAATGAAAAGCAGGGATGCAGTGAGTACAATAAGAGAACATTGTATCAACATCCATGGCCCCAAACTATTCAACATCTTATTAGAAGATATCAGAAAAGCTGCTGGGACATGTGTAGAAGTCTTCAAGAGGAAACTAGACAAGTATCTTCACCAAGTGCTAGATCAACCAGGTTGTGATGGATATATGGGTCAGCAGGCCACTAACAGCAACAGCCTGGTTGACCAGGCAAGCACCAGACAAGCCTGACCCATGGATGGACTCCATGAGTATAAAAACTCTCGGGGCTCATCAAAGGTAAGGTGACATGGGCTTGCTCAGTGGTGACATGGACTCGCTCAGTGGTGATGTGGACTTGCTCATTGGTGACGTGGACTTGTTCATTTGTGACATGGACTTGCTCAGTGGTGACGTGGACTTGGCCTGTGGTAACACAGACTTGCTTTGAGTGGTGATGTGGACTTGCTAGTGTGAAAACATAGTCAGGGAGATCTCTGTAAAACTGAACTAATGATGCCCTCTACTGAACAACTCTACCAGTAGCCTCAGATCAAGAAAGGAAGCTGGACAGCGGCCGGGCAGCAAGGAACCAAGCTGAGGATCAAGAGATAGAAATGACAAAAAGCCAGAAGACTGCTGTGGAAAGTTTGAACCAATTCTCCATGCTACCTGAAGTGAGGATTTAGTTAGAAAGTGTAGGACAGCTATAGACATAATTAGGAAGAAGGGAGGGTACCCCGTTATATGTGGCATTTTGCTAAGGGGCGCTGGAAATGAATGGCTGTCCAGAGCAATTGGTATTAATTGTTGGCTGGATAAACACTGTAAGGATAATGCAGTACCATTCATTGACAACTGGGACTACTTCTACGGCAGAAATGACATTTATGCCAGGGATGGGATTCATTTATCCAGGGCAGGTGTGGGTTTTCGTGCTAGTTCAGTTAAGGGTGTTCTTAGGGCTTTAAAGTAGGAGGTATTGGTTTAGGAAGGAAAAATAATTAGTCTGAAAATATAGATTTAGGCTTTGATATAATGAATCTTAACCCTTAAACTGTCCAAATGTAGATCTACGTTTTTTCAACATTTGAAAGTATGTAAAAAAGTAATCTTTTTTTTTTTTTTTGCACTTGAAAACGTGTAAAAAAACTTTGAACTACGTTTTTTTGTTTTATTTGAAAATATGTAAAAAAAACGTATATCTACTTTTGGAGCACTACACATGTGAACATAGATCTGCTTGGACAGTTTAAGGGTTAAGAATAACAGTCATCAAGTAACACTGGGTTATAATGATAACAGTAATTATGCAAAAGCAAAGCTGACAAGGAAAAAGGTGCAGAAGAAAAACACATTAACATATTTTATACTAATAGTCAAAGCATGTGTGGGGAAACTTTGATGTTATTGCAATAACTGAAACATGGTATAATTTAAAGAGTTAGGATATGACTGCCAAGTGCCACATTCAAGGGTTTAAGTTGTTCCATGTAGAATGATATACAGTGGACCCCCAAGTTTCAAACTTTCTTCATTCCAGAAGGCTGTTCAAGTGCTGATACCAAACGAATTTGTTCCCATACGGAATAATGTAAATTAGATTAATCCATTTCAGACCCCCAAAAATACATTTACAAAAGCACTTACAATAATATGCTTACATAATTGGTTGAGTTGGGAGCAGTTCGAAACTTGGGGGTCCACTGTAACGGGAAAGGGGGTGGAGTAGCATTATACTCGTATGTACAAAAAAATATAAATTGCTGCATAAAAACAGGTATAAAAATAGGTGGATTAGCCACAGAATCTGTTTGGGTAGAATTTCTAAAAAGTCAAGAAAAAATAAATTTAGGTGTAATATACCGACCTCCAGGCATAGAAAGCGATAAAGGGAGACTTCTTTGGAATGAAATTGTTAGGGCTTCTAGACATGATAATGTAGTAATAGTGAGAGATTTTAACTTTTAGTCAAATTGACTGCACTTCTTTGACTGGTAATCTGAAGTCCAAGTGACTTCCTGGATGTAGTTCAGGACTGCTCTCTGAAACATTGTGTAACAGAGCCTACCAGAGGTAATAATTTGCTTGACCTAGTTCTGTCAAATAAAAAAACCCGCATACCGCTACTCCAACCCATCTGTCTTCAATATATAACCCCCATCTCCATGAATATGCTGCTCTTTTGTCAAGATTGATGAACTGAATACATTACTCCAGGCTGAGGGACTGATTACCTCAAACTCCTCCTCAACTTCCACCTTTTTCTGCATTGGACTGAAGCTACTGTGTGGCAAATAGTTTCCAGTATAATGATACCCATACGTTGCACAAGTGTCTTATTTATCAATGCCTGGAGTATACCTGGAAAGGGTTTCGGAGGTCAACGCCCCTGTGACACGGTCTGAGACCAGGCCTCGTGGTGGATCAGCATCTGGTCAACCATTTATTCAAATTCTTTTCGCATTCTGTATGGCCAAGTTCTACATTATTTAGTTTATAAGCGCTAGGGTTATGGACATTCCAGAGCTTCAGGACTTTGCATTTATCTACACTGAACTGCATCTGCCACTTTTCTGACCACAACATAAGTCTGTCTAAATCAGGGGTGGGCAAACTTTTCAGTGCAGGGGCCACTTTCATTACAGAGAAAGTCTGCTCACAGATGTAAGTTGATGCAAATAACACAAACATCTTTCTTGCAAAATTTTTCAGATTTTGAAACTTTTCTGAGTGCAGGGATACATAAAACTTGATCTTGGCGGGCCGCATGCAAACCTTTGGTGAGCCGCATGTGGCCTGCGGGCCGTAGTTTTCCCACCGCTGGTCTAAATCCTCCCGAAGTTAAGTGATATATTCCTTTGAATCAATTATCCTGCCTATCTTCGTGTCATCAGCGAATTTGCTATAAGATAAGATAAGATAAGATTTCGTTCGGATTTTTAACCCCGGAGGGTTAGCCACCCAGGATAACCCAAGAAAGTCAGTGCGTCATTGAGGACTGTCTAACTTATTTCCATTGGGGTCCTTAATCTTGTCCCCCAGGATGCGACCCACACCAGTCGACTAACACCCAGGTACCTATTTGCTGCTAGGTGAACAGGACAACAGGTGTAAGGAAACGTGTCGAAATGTTTCCACCCGCCGGGAATCGAACCCGGGCCCTCCGTGTGTGAAGCGGGAGCTTTAGCCACCAGGCCACCGGGCCACCATCATTAGTTATTCCTCCGTCAAAGTCATTAATGTATATTATGAACAACAATGGGCATAAAACTGATCCCTGTAGAATGCCACTTGTTACAGATCCTCACTCAGATTATACTGCAGATTTGCACACACTACTTCCTGTTGGTGAGCCATGCCTCAATTCATGACCACTTTTTTCCCAGTACTGTGAGATGCCACTTTCTTTAACAGTCTTTTGTGTAGTACCCTGTCAAAGGCTTTACTAAAATCCAAATAAATAATATCAGATTATTTATGATGATCTGCTACCTCAAATGCTTTACTAAGACAGTAAATTTGTTAGGCAGGAACAGCCCCTCATGAATCCATGCTGAGTATCATTAATCAAATTATTCCTATCAAGATGGCCTCTAATATCAGCTATAATTGACTCTAGTACTTTTCCTACAATTGAGGTCAGGCTCATTGGGGGGTAATTTGATGGTAACTACTTGTCCCCTGCTTTAAAAATAGGAATTACATTGGCCATCTTCCACATATCAGTTACTACACCTGTTTGAAGGGATATATATTAAAAATGTTTTATTACCATGTTCCTAGTGACTGTTATATTACATAATATATTTTCTTCAAGCCCCCTATAAAAATTAGTTACGTACTAGGATATTATTAGTGCTTTCTCATGTCAAAACCGAGAGGAACTAATTATTAAAAATTGGGCACATTTCATTATCCTTGTCAATAAGCTGCCTATAGTTATTTTTAAGAAGACCTATTTTTTTCTAACCTTTGTTCTTTATACCTGTAAAAAGCCTTTTGTGTTAGTTTGTGAATCATTTCCCACCTTTATTTCATAGTCCTGTTTAGCTTTTCTTATCCCTTTTTCAGCTTCCTCTTAATCTGTGTATATTGATACATGAGATGGCCCTCACCTCTTTTGATACTCCTATAAATTCCTGTCTTCTGCACTAAAAGCCCATTGTTCATTATTTCGGATCATTTCTATTTGATCTCATTTCTCTAAACGGGATAAATGTTCTTTGGGCAGCGTGTACAGTGTTTAGAAAACTCATATTAATGGTTCCCTTTGATACCCCCAGTCCATAGATGATAGGTATTCTCTAAGCCTATTGTAATCATAAGATCTAGGACTGTCATTGAATTATCCCTTTTATTATACTTCCAATCAATACTAAAGGTGAAAATAAATGGTATAAAATACCGACACACTGGAAACATAAACACATATGCAGTTTAATGTGATCCTTTATTGACAACGTTTCGCCCACACAGTGGGCTTTTTCAAGTCATACACAGATCTACCTGGGGTGGAAGGTACGGGAGTATTTATAGTCAGGTTCAGAATGTTGAGGTCAGGTGAAGAATGCTGCATCTGATGATCTACCGGGTGGGGTTATAGAGTCTTGGGTAGCTTGGCAGGGGTATTGGACAAGTTGTGAGTAGACCTTCTGCAGTGTTCTATGTTCTTATGTTGGATAGCAATGAAGAAGTTTCTTGGCAAGTGGTTCAGCTATGTTATAGAAGCCATTGTTCTGGTTGAAATTGTTGGTTATAGAGATAAGCGATGATTCCAGGATTCTTCGGTATTGAGTGTTGTCTTCTGTGGCGATAAGTCTTGAGTTTCTGTAGTTAATTAAATGGTTGTGTGAATTGCGATGTTGTACACAGGCATTCCTTGTATCGTCAGTCCTGCTTGCGCATTGGTGTTCTGAAATACGTGTTTGGAGGTGTCTTGATGTTTCGCCCATGTATAATTTGTTGCAGTCATTACAAGGGATTATGTATACCCCTGCACAGGATGGAAGCTTGTCCTGTCTACTACTGGTGATGTCCTTGATGGTCGTGGTTGTGGAGGTAGATACTTGGAATGATGTATTGGAAAAGATGTTGGAAATATGTTTGGCAATGGAGATGGTGGGGAGGACTATGTATCTCTTCTCGGCAGTGTCTTCTCTGGGCGTGTTGAAGATGTTTAATGCCCGCCGTCTGCAGTCTCTGACGAAGTGACGAGGATAGTGGAGTTTAGAAAATACTTGTTCAATTATAGTGCATTCTTCCTCAAGGAACTCATTGCTGCAGATTCTGAGTGCGCGTAGGAAGAAGCCTATAATTACACCACGTTTAGTTTTGGTGTCGTGGTGAGAGTAGAAGTGGAGAAGATCATTTTGGTTGGTTGGTTTTCGATAGACTTTAAAACGAAGTTCATGGTCAGTTTTGCAGAGAAGAACATCAAGGAAAGGAAGAGTGTTGTCGACTTCTTCAAGTGTGAACTGGATTGAGGGCTCGACCTGGTTGAGCTTGTCTTGGAGAGCTTGAATGTTGAAGCGCCTACTACACAAGCCATCGATCTCCTGAGCAGAAAAATTGACGATTCACTTGATCTTCCTATTCCAGCCAGCGATTTCATCGACCACGCTGAACTATGTGTCGGCTTTACGTGTTTCTCTTTCGAAAATCACATCTTTCAACAGACTTTTGGTCTACCCATGGGCTCGCAACTCAGTGCCGTCCTGGCGAACTTATACATGGAACATCTGGAAGCCGAGCATTTCTCCACCATTATTAACCCTTTGAGGGTCGACAGGCCCTCTCCGAAACTCGTTCTCAGGGTCGGCCAAATTTAAAAAAAAAAAAAATTATTTTTTCTTATGAAAAGATAGAGAATCTTTTCCCGATCATAAAGACACCAAAAGTTTGAAATTTGATAGAAAACTTACGGAATTATGCTCTCGCAAAGTTAGCGGTCTCGGCGATGTTTACGCATCGGCGATTTTGCCCACTTTGAGCCCCATTTTCGGCCAATTTCACTGTACTAGTCGACAAAAAACATGAATATTTCGCTAGAACTCCATTTTTTCTATCGAATGGGTGCAAGAAACCACTCATTTATGAAATTCAACTATCCAGTACAGTGGTCAGAATTTAGCAATTTTGCCAATTTCACACAAATTTCAAAAGATGCCAATTTCCGAATAGGGTCCAGAATAAACAAGAAAGACATTCCTGGCACTAAAATGACATTTCCTCTAGTCATTATTCACGTCTCAAGGCCCCTCTTATATTCTTTTGCTTTCCACTTTGAATTTTTATTTTCACAAAAAATATAAGATTTACTGTTATGCAGACTACTGCATTAGTGTAAAAAATGGTATAAATATTATTGGTGCACTTGTGAAAGAATATTAGACTCGCCAGTTGACGTGTATTGCACGCCTGGCACGATTTGTTTACTTTTGAAGTTTGGTAAAAATCGAACATTTCTGCTACTTTGAGCTCAATTTCAAGGCACATTTCTTTGTAAAACCAGTCAAAATCATCTCTATTTCTGTCATATGTCTTCCATTCTATAAAATGAGACCAAGAAAACTAGAATACAACAATAAATACCATATGAAAATACACTGCAAAGTCGCTGATTTATTAAAAAAAAATGGTCAAAGTTTTTTTTTTCTCATTATGCACTGTGTGCTGCAGGATTTTTTTTAGACTGTGCACACTGACCACATAGACCCATTCTTTCATATGAAGGCCTACCAGCTTTCTCCCACTAGATTTGAGGCCGCTAGAATTTATGAGTACTAGTACGTCAAAAACCCCTACGCGTAAGACGTACTAGTACGACGAAAACCCTCAAAGGGTTAATCTGACTGTCACCTGGCTCAGTTATGTTGACGACATTCTCCTCATAACTCCCAGGCGCTTCAACGTTCAAGCTCTCCAAGACGAGCTCAACCAGGTCGAGCCCTCAATCCAGTTCACACTTGAAGAAGAAGTCGACAACACTCTTCCTTTCCTTGATGTTCTTCTCTGCAAAACTAACCATGAACTTCGTTTTAAAGTCTATCGAAAACCAACCAGCCAAAACGATCTTCTCCACTTCTACTCTCACCACGACACCAAAACTAAACGTGGTGTAATTATAGGCTTCTTCCTGCGCGCACTCAGAATCTGCAGCAATGAGTTCCTTGAGGAAGAATGCACTATAATTGAACAAGTATTTTCTAAACTCCACTATCCTCGTCACTTCATCAGAGACTGCAGACGGCGGGCATTAAATATCTTCAACACGCCCAGAGAAGACACTGCCAAGAAGAGATACATAGTCCTCCCCACCAACTCCATTGCCAAACATATTTCCAACATCTTTTCCAATACATCATTCCAAGTATCTACCTCCACAACCACGACCATCAAGGACATCACCAGTAGTAGACAGGACAAGCTTCCATCCTCTGCAGGGGTATACATAATCCCTTGTAATGACTGCAACAAATTATATGTGGGCGAAACATCAAGAGACCTTAAAACACGTATTTCAGAACACCAATACGCAAGCAGGACTGACGTACAAGGAATGCCTGTGTACAACATCGCAATTCACACAACCATTTAATTAACTACAGAAACTCAAGACTTATCACCACAGAAGACAACACTCAATACCGAAGAATCCTGGAATCATCGCTTATCTCTATAACCAACAATTTCAACCAGAACAATGGCTTCTATAACATAGCTGAACCACTTGCCAAGAAACTTCTTCATCGCTATTCAACATAAGAACATAGAACACTGCAGAAGGTCTACTCACAACATGTCCAATACCCCTGCCAAGCTACCCAAGACTATAACCCCACCCAGTAGATCATCAGATGCAGCATTCTTCACCTGACCTCAACATTCTGAACCTGACTATAAATACTCCCGTACCTTCCACCCCAGGTAGATCTGTGTGTGACTTGAAAAACCCCACTGTGTGGGCGAAACGTTGTCAATAAAGGATCACATTAAACTGCATATGTGTTTATGTTTCCAATACTAAAGGTAATTGATTTGTGGTCGCTTGTGACAAGTTCCTCTGTAATTTCTAGATTATTAATAAGGATATCCTTGTTGGCCAGAACCAAATCAAGCAGGTTATTTCCCCTTGTTGGCTCTGTTGCAAACTGCTCAAAAAAAAAAAAAAAAAAGTCTAGAACTACCCCTCGAAAGTCGTTTGACTCAAGAGTCCCAGTCAATGAATTCCAATTTATTTGACTAAAGTTAAAGTCTCCTAGAATTACTACATTATTGTGCTTTGTGGCCTTAACAGTTTCCTTCCAAAGTACAGTGGAACCTCAAATATCGAACTGCTCCCAGCTCAACCAATTACGTAAGTGTATTTTTGTAAGTGCTTTTATAAGTGTATTTTTGAGGGTCTGAAATGAACTAATCTAATTTACATTATTCTTGATGGGAATAAATTTGTTCGGTAAAGGCACTCGAACAGCCGTCTGGAACTAAGAAAGTTCAATATTCAAGGTTCCACTGTAGTCTCCTTTCGCCCCTATCCAAGTTTGGGGGACAATAAATCATGCCTAAAATTAATTTCTCATGCCCTTCCAAAAGTTCTACCCAGACAGACTTGTCGAAGGCTTTCGCAAAGTCCATGTCATAGTGGTCCACTAATTGGGATAGGCAGGAGTGACCTGCAACATCCCCAGTCAGAAGCAGGAGCACCATGAATACACTAAGAGATAACATAATAAGTGTCAGGGGCCTAAGATTGTTCAGCTGCCTCCCAGCATACATAAGGTGGATTATCAGTAGACCCCTGGATGTCTTCAAGAGGAAACTGGGCATGTCCCTAAAGTCAGTACCTGACCATCCGGGCTATGGTTCATATGTTGGCTTGCGTGTGGTCAGCATTAACAGCCTGGTTAATCAGGCCTTAATCCACCCCAAGGCCTGGTCACAGACTGGGCCATGAGGGTGTTAATATAATAATAATAATATATAATATCATTATTTCTACAAGTACATGTAGTACAAGGTATGCACGATGCAACCCACACCAGTCAACTAACTTCCATGTTCCCATTTTACTGATGGGGAACATAGACAACCGGTGTAAAGAAACATGCCCAATGTTTCTACCCTCACTGGGAATCAAACCCAGACACTCACTGTGTGAAGCAAGAGCTTTAGCCACCAGGACACAGGGCACCTACTAACCCCCGGAACACCCTCCAGGTAATTGTTCAAGGTTGATGGACTGATCACATCATTTCTACCTCTCCACTGTATTTGCTGTCTCTTCTGTATTCGACTGGAGAAGTCAACTGTGTAGGCGAAGTGTTTCAGAAATTAATGTACCCAACTGTCGCACATATGTCTTACTGATCTACTTGTCACTATTTTATATGATTATCATCATTAGAAGAAGCCAATATGTGTACACATATGGGGCAAACTCTTCTGCACAGCCAATTACAGTTGGTGTCCCACAGGGAAGTGTCCTAGGCCATCTTCTCTTTCTCATATACATAAATGACCTACCAAATGCATCGCAACTACTCAAACCCACACTATTTGCAGATGACACTACATACATCTACTCTCACCTGAGTCCAGTCATGCTAGCCAATACTGTAAATACCGAATTACAGAAAATATCAACCTGGATGAGGACCAACAAACTTACTCCAAACATTGACAAAACCTACTACATTCAATTTGGTAACAGAGCTGCAGATGTGTCTCTTAACATAATGATAAATGAATCACCTATCACAAAACTCACAGAGGGAAAATTCCTAGGAATCCACCTTGATAATAGACTCAAATTTCAAACACATATACAACAAATTTCCAAAAAAATTTCCAAGACCGTAGGCATACTATCGAAGATACGGTACTATATTCCACAGTCAGCCCTCCTGGCCCTATATCACTCATTTACTCCTATCTCACCTATGGAATTTGTGCATGGGGCTCAACAACAATAAACCATCTCAGACCACTAATCACCCAACAAAAGGCTGCAGTCAGAATGATAACAAATTCCCACTACAGGCAGCACACTCCACCAATATTCAAAACTCTAAACCTACTCACAATACAAAACATCCATACTTATTACTGCACCTATTACATACATAGAACACTTAACTCTGACATAAACCCTCCCCTCAAACATCTCCTTACCAACCTCAACAGAACACATTACCATAACACAAGACACAGATCACTCTTTGATGTTCCTCGTGTCCATCGCATGCTATGCAAAAACTCGATGCACATAAAAGGCCCTAAAATCTGGAATTCATTACCTGTGAATATAAAAGAAACACTGTCTGTTTATAAATTCAAGTCTCTTCTCAAAAATCAGTTACTCACCCACAACTAAATAAATACTGAATAATTGTACCTCATAAATTGTATCTCATATATGCATCTCATAAATGTCAACCTGTGACCCAATCAAACTCTGTTACTATTTAACTTCATTACCTAACAGAATACTCCATTCTACTGATTACACAGCAACACAGTAAATGACCATATGACCTGTCTTTGTAATACTCATTTGTACTAAATTGTTATCTATATTACAATAATTTTTGTACCACTGAATATATCATTGCTTAGTTAATCTTAAGTTAATTTTAAGCCTGCCCATAATATTCTGCATACAAGGGGCTTTGGCATGCTGCACCTTAAAAATTGTATTCCTTGTACTTATCTGTATCATGTTCAAATTAAATAAATAAGTAAATAATTAAATACTGTTTGTACAGCAATGCATGCAACCATACAACCTGTTTTTGTAATACTCATTTGTGCTTGTTATCTGTTTACAATAATGTTTTACCACTGAATACTTCATTGCTTAGTTAATCTTAAGTTAATTTTAAGCCTGCCCATAATGCTATGCATTCAAGTGGCTTTGGCATGCTACATTTAACTGTTTTCTTCTGTACTTCACTGTATCATGTTCAAATTAATAAATAAATAAATAAATGTCCTAAAAGTAACATATATGTAAAATATCTGAGATAACCCAAACAAGTCCAACAAAGTGACTTATTTCCATTGGGGTCCTTAAGTATTAACCTATTAGATACAGTTAAAATGAGTTGTGATTTTTAACAATAAAACGAAATAAACTGAGTAAATAAAATACATGGAAGTAATTTACAAGTTGTAATGAGTCCCAAGTTCATGCTGCTTTCCCTGAGTGTGTACAATATCTCACTGTAATTTATATAAAATAATTCAAAACTGTAATTATTCACTACTAAACTTCTCTACTAGACCTAATAGAGCCATATAGCATTACCTATTAATACTCTGTACTCACTGTAACTCGCCTAATGACCATTTAATGTTATAGCCTAATTAATCTTAAGTTAATTTTAAGTTTGCCCGAAATGCTCTGCATACAAGGGGCTTTTGGCATGTACACTCAACTATAATATTCCTTTGTACAACTAGGTATCATGTCAAAATAAAATATTATTATTATTCTAATTAAAACACCTTACAAGGTGCACCATGCTACACCTATTCTCTCTCCAATATATAACAACTGTTGCCAGGGTATAGATAAGTTTATTTAATTAGGCACAGGTACACATACCTTCAAGCACCTTTTATTATATAACAATAAAGGAATGGAACAGACTGTCTGTACATGTCAAAGTCAGTCATAGCATTATTATTATTATTATAATCAAGGGGGAAGCGCTAAACCAGGAGGATTATACAGCACCTGGGGGGGGGATGTGGAAGGCATTGAGGCTTAATTCGGGGAACTGGAGCACAGATCCAGTTCCCTAAATCAAGAGCCCCTCACCAACATCAAGGAACCTTCCTTGAGGGGAGTCATAGCATGAACCAGTTCAAGAAGACAGCCAAAAGGTGCCTGATGAATGTAGCTACAGAAAGGGAGGGGAATTATTTTCTATTTTTTTAGCTAAAACACATGTAAATATAAATACTGTAACTCATTTTACCTTATTCCTAGTATATATCCTTTATAGTATAATAATATATTATCCTTTATAGTATAATAAGGTATTAAAAGGACCCTAATGGAAATAAGTCGCATTGTCTGACTGTTTTGGGTTATCCTAGGTTCTCTACACATATGCTGCTATGTATAAGTAAGTATGATAATCTGTGTAACTGTATTTGTGTATACCTGAATAAACTTACTTGGAGAGGGTTTCGGGGGTCAACGCCCCCGCGGCCCGGTCTGTGACCAGGCTTCACGGTGGATCAGGGCCTGATCATACTTAGTATAAATTAACCAAGATAATCCAAAAAAAGTCAAGCTAAGTGACTTATTTCTATACTTGTATTTTATATAATAATATGATGCATTAGTTCTGATCAGGACTTGTACTCTATATTGACCACAGGAAGGATGGAGGGAGGGAGCACCCTAGAGGGAAAGAGGTACTCCCCAGGGCCAGGGATGGATGATGGAGGAGTATCCTCCATGGAGGGAGGGATGGAGTCAGGTGCACATGCGCTCTTCACTTGTCACTAGAGCAAAACATGGCTGCTGGCATCTTTGTTTACACTTAATGTGATGAAGCTGCAAGCAACACTAATAATGGCTGGACACTCGCCCTCTCTCACCGTCTAGATGCAACCTCATATGCCTCATACATAACAACAAAGTATAACATTTTTTTTAGTTACATTGATGTGTTAAAAAGTGTTTTAACAAAAATATCAGTTTAAAGTCAGAAGCTTTACCCTCCCAGTGACACTAATGTTTATTATTTTAATTCATCATTACATTAGTTTACTTTCTTATTAACATTTTATGGAGATACATCTTACAATTATGGATATTTGATCACTGTTATAAATCAGTTTAATTAGGGTAAAATTGTGACTAACTTATATTTAGTCTTATATTCTTGAGACATTAACCATTTATTTAAACCTCAAACATACTTTTAATCTTTTACAATGGTTTTTATATAGCATGACTATAAATCAAATGAAAATCGAATAAAATAATTTCAAACTTTAAGATAAAATTTTGTTTGATTTTTAACCTGGAGGTTAACCACCAGGATAACCCAATAAAAGTCATGTGTCATCAGGGACTGTCTTATTTCCTTTGGAGAATTTTAATCCTCTTTCCCAGGGTAAAAACCACAACAGTTAACTAACCACCGGGTTCCTACTTCCTGCTAGGTAAATGGACAGCAGGTGTAAGGAAATGCCTTATGTTTCACTTTTTATTGTGTGTGCAATTAGTGTATATTCCAATTACTTTTTTGCAAGTACCAAAACTATCTTTTGCTAGCTAGTACCAACTACCTCATTTTTTTTTTTACTTTTTATTGTGCAATAAACTGCTCAACTTATTTAATATTACAAATCAGATCTTACTCCTAAACCAATATTATTTCATAGGGACTATCTGTCCATTTAACTTGTTTACCATTACTTAATTGTAGTCCCTTATATATATATTTTTTTCCTTTATTTTAGCTTTATATAACTACCTTAGCTCATATATTCACAATTGTTAAAATAATCAAGGTGCTATTCTCAGGTGCTAAAGTTAATAAGTTCACTATTTTGCCATTATACTCCATAGCTCATTTATTTGATTACCACTTTATTGTTCACCACAACTTATATTAGTCCCTTTTATATTATAATTTTATATTATAATTCTAACTTTAAAGAATTACCTTTAAAGTACTACCTACTATCATATTCCCAAGCTCCATTATTTGATCATCACTTTATTTGTTCACCACAAATTATTTTAGTCCCTTTTATATTGTCTCCTTTATTTTAGCTTTAGAAAACTACCTTAGCTCATTATTTTTACATTTGTTAAATAATTCAGGTGCTATTTTTTTTTAGCTTTAGAATATTTACTTTATTTTTTAATTAATTCTAACTATAGATTCACTACAAATCTTATGATTACAAGCATTGATCCTGATACCAACCTCTTATTTAATGACTTAAATGATTCAAACAGTTACTGTAATTACTATACAGCAGAACAATCAAAGGCACTTCTCAGAGCCAACAACAACATAACTATCTTTAACTACAATATCAGATCTTTAAGCAAGCATTATGATGACCTCCTAGCATTACTAAATTCCTTGCATGCCAATATGTCCATCATTACACTAACTGAAACCTGGCTAAAGCCTGATACTACAGATGTCTATGCCATTCCTGGTTACACAGCCATACACAACTGTAGGCCAGACCAACAAGGGGGTGGCACTGCTATATACTACTCAGACCAACTAGAATGTATCACTAATACTTGCACAAGGGATCAACATGGGGAATATATAATAGCTAAATTCAAATCCAAATACCTACAAAAACCTCTCACAGTGATAAACATCTACAGAGTTCCACAATCAAACATTAGCCAATTTAGTCAAAACCTAGGAAGTATGATAACTGATGCACACATGAACAAAGATCACTTACTACTCTCAGGTGACTTCAATATAAATCTCCTGCAAGACCAGGACCCACACGTTACTGAATTCACAAACATAATGAGTAACTGCATGTTGCTACCAACAGTAACAAAACCTACAAGAGTTACAGAAACTAGTGTTTCCCTACTTGACCACATCTGGACCAACACCATATCCCCTTTAAAATCAGGCATAATTACAGATAATACCACAGACCACTACCCTACTTTCCTCATAACAACTCTTGGTAAAATACCCCAAGACACTACTAAAGTCACCTTCAGACTTCATAATGAGGCAGCCATTAATAACTTCACAACAGCAGTAACAAACATTGACTGGCACACTGAGCTAGAAATCTATACAGATATTGACGAATGTTTTAATAATTTTCTAAAAAAGACCCAATATGTACCTTTATAACAAGCACTGCCCTAAAAAAACTAAACAGATGACAGCTAAGAGACTGAACAGTCCCTGGCTAACACCCAGCATTCTCAAATCCATAAATACAAAACACCGATATGAAAAACAGTACAGAATGGGTCACATAACCAGAGACCAAACAAAACGTTACTCGTCAGTCCTAACCAGCCTGATAAGAAGGGCAAAAAAATTGTATTATGAGAACAGATTATCCAACTTACGAGGTGATATAAAAAAGACCTGGAAGACCCTATCAGAAATTCTGGGAACAAAAAAGATATCACGAAATAGCGAAATAAAATTAGCAAAATCAGATGAACCCCAACTCCCACCAACAGAAACAGCAAACAGACTCAATGATTTCTTCTCCACTATAGGTCAAAACCTTGCCAATAAAATCCCAAGCTCAGATACCCCACCAAATGACTACCTCACTGGCAACTACCCGAACACACTGTTCCTAGCTCCGACTAACCCATACGAAGTCTCCCTTATTATCAACGCACTGAAAAACAAGGCAGGAGATTTAAATACCCTACTACCCTTTATATACAAAAAAGTGTCACAAGTACTATCACCAATCATTGCAACACTCTTTAACAAATCCATTGAATCCTCCACCTTCCCTACAGTTCTCAAAATAGCAAGGGTCACCCCGATCCATAAAGGAGGAGACCAAACAGAGTTGAATAACTATAGGCCAATATCCAATTTACACCCTCTCTCAAAAATCTTCGAAAAATTAATTCATAAACGAATCTACTCCTACCTCATCTCCCAAAACATTCTCAACCCCTGCCAATTTGGATTCAGGCCTAATAAAAATACTAATGATGCTATTATACACATGCTAGAACATATATACAATGCAATAGAGAAAAAAGAAGTCCCACTGGGGATCTTCATTGACTTACGTAAAGCTTTTGATACAGTTGACCATGACTTGCTCCACGTAAAATTGTCACACTATGGTATTAGAGGGCACTCCCTCAACTACCTCAAGTCTTACCTCAGCAACAGAAGCCAATATGTGTACGCAAATGGGGTAAGCTCTTCCGCACAACCAATTACAGTTGGTGTCCCACAGGGAAGTGTCCTTGGCCCTCTTCTCTTTCTCCTATACATAAATGACCTACCAAATGCTTCGCAATTACTCAAACCCACACTTTTTGCAGATGACACTACATACGTCTTCTCTCACCCGAGCCCAGTCACGCTAGCCAATACTGTAAACACAGAATTACAGAAAATATCTATCTGGATGAGGACTAACAAACTTACACTAAACATTGACAAAACCTACTTCATTCAGTTTGGTAACAGAGCTACAGATGTACCTCTTAACATAACGATAAACGGATCACCTATCACAAAGCTAACAGAGGGAAAATTCTTAGGAATCCACCTCGATAATAGACTCAAATTTCATTCACATGTACAACAAATTTCTAAGAAAATTTCCAAGACTGTAGGCATAGTATCGAAGATACGGTACTATGCTCCACAGTCAGCCCTCCTGGCCCTTTATCACTCTCTTATTTACCCCTATCACCTATGGAATTTGTGCATGGGGCTCAACAACAATTAACCATCTCAGACCACTAATTACCCAACAAAAGGCTGCAGTTAGAATGATAACAAATTCTCACTACAGGCAACACACTCCACCAATATTCAAAACACTCAACCTACTCACCATACAAAACATCCATACTTATTATTGCACCTATTACATACATAGAACACTTAACTCTGATATTAACCCTCCCCTCAAACATCTCCTTGCCAACCTCAACAGAACACATGACCATAACACAAGGCACAGATCACTCTTTGATGTTCCTCGTGTCCATCTCACACTATGCAAAAACTCAATGCACATAAAAGGCCCTAAAATCTGGAATTCATTACCTATAAATATAAAAGAAACACTACCTGTTTACAAATTCAAGTCTCTTCTCAAAGTTCACTTACTCACTCAAAACCAAATAAATACTGAATAACTGAACCTTATAAATTGTATATCCAAAATGTTACTCACAATTATATCACATAAATGTTAAACCTAGGACCCAATCTAACTTTGTTATTTTTTTTAAATACACTACCAAACAGAATACTCCATTCTACTCAATGAACAGCAATGCATGCAACCATATGAGCTGTCTTTGTAATACTCATTTGTGCTTTATAGTTATCTGTTTACAATAATGTCTTATCACTGATTTCATCATTGCTTAGTTAATCTTAAGTAAATTTTAAGCCAGCCCGTAATGCTATGCATATAAGTGGCTTTGGCATGCTGCTCTTACCTGTATTTTTTTTGTACCTCTGTATGTATGCTTAAAATTTCTAAATAAATGCTGAGGAATAATCCCCGGTGATGAATGTTGCAGCGAGGAGAAGGCTGGAGGCAGTGGAGATGTCATGTCTGAGAGCAATGTGTGGTGTGAATATAATGCAGAGAATTCGTAGTTTGGAAGTTAGGAGGAGGTGTGGGATTACCAAAACTGTTGTCCAGAGGGCTGAGGAAGGGTTGTTGAGGTGGTTCAGACATGTAGAGAGAATGGAGCGAAACAGAATGACTTCAAGAGTGTATCAGTCTGTAGTGGAAGGAAGGCGGGGTAGGGGTCGGCCTAGGAAAGGTTGGAGGGAGGGGGTAAAGGAGGTTTTGTGCGCGAGGGGCTTGGACTTCCAGCAGGCATGCGTGAGCGTGTTTGATAGGAGTGAATGGAGACAAATGGTTTTTAATACTTGACGTGCTGTTGGAGTGTGAGCAAAGTAACATTTATGAAGGGGTTCAGGGAAACCGGCAGGCCGGACTTGAGTCCTGGAGATGGGAAGTACAGTGCCTGCACTCTGAAGGAGGGGTGTTAATGTTGCAGTTTAAAAACTGTAGTGTAAAGCACCCTTCTGGCAAGACTGTGATGGAGTGAATGATGGTGAAAGTTTTTCTTTTTCGGGCCACCCTGCCTTGGTGGGAATTAGCCAGTGTGATAATAAAAAAAAATAATAAAAAAAAGAATAATCCCCGTTCATTGTGAGAGCTGAACCACAAGTGCTCTGTTTCTTTAAAATATTCAAGGATATTTCAGAGTAATATGTATTATATTTCTAGATCCCATTTCAGCATGATGATGTGAGCTAAATCATCCAAAATTGTGGATGTGTATTTGAGATAGTTTTAAGTTGAACACCTAATGTAAGCCAACCCAACCTAACTCAATCTAACGTAACCCAACCTGACCTAATCTAACCTAGCCTAACCACACCAAACTTAGCCTAGCCTTGCCTAACTACACCAAACCAAATCAAACCTGACCTGACCTCATCTCGCCTCTAAATATCAGTAATGATACTCACAGCTCCATTAACTCTGTTAAGCCCCCCAAGTTCATGATCGAGGAGGAACAGAATTAACCTATCCTCTCTTGATGTTATACTTTGCAGTAAGGGTCAAAAATTGAATTGCCAAGTCTACAGAAAACCCAGGAACAGGGCTGATCTACTGCACTACTTATCACATCATATTACACACACACACACATACACACATTTACAGTGGAAACCAGTAGGACTCCAGGAAATCAGAACAGGGGGGTACACCAACAAGTGCTGGATGAGGTACACACAACCAAGGAGGAGGTGAAGAAGCTGCTATGTGAACTTGACACGGTGACACCTCAAAGGCGGTGGGACCAGACAGCATCTCTCCGTGGGTCCTTAGAGAGGGAGCAGAGATGCTGTGTGTGCCATTAACAAAGATCTTCAACACATCCATTGAAACTGGGCAACTCCCTGAGGTATGGAAGATGGCAAATGTAGTCCCAATTTTTAAAAAGGGAGACAGACATGAGGCACTAAACTACAGACCTGTATCACTACCGTATATAGTATGCAAAGTCATGGAGAAGATCATCAGGAGGGGAGTGGTGGACCACCTGGAAAGAAACACGTGTATATTTGACAACCAGTATGGTTTCAGGGAAGGAAAATTCTGTGTCACAAACCTACTGGAGTTTTATGACAAGGTGACAGAAGTAAGACAAGAGAGAGAGGGGTGGATCGACTGCATTTTTTTGGACTGCAAGAAGGCCTTCGACACAGTTTCTCACAAGAGGTTACTGCAAAAGCTAGAGGATCAGGCACACATAACAGGAAAGGCACTGCACTGGATCAGAGAATACCTGACAGGGAGGCAACAACGAGTCATGGTACGTGACAAGGTGTCAGAGTGGACGCCTGTGACAAGCGGGGTTCCACAGGGGTCGGTCCTAGGACCTGTGCTGTTTCTGGTATATGTGAATGACATAACGGAAGGGATAGACTCAGAAGTGTCCTTGTTTGCAGATGATGTGAAGTTAATGAGAAGAATCAAATCGGACGAGGATCAGGCAGGGCTACAGAGAGACCTGGACAGGCTACAAGCCTGGTCCAGCAACTGGCTCCTTGAGTTTAACCCTGCCAAATGCAAAGTCATGAAGATTGGGGAAGGGCAAAGAAGACCACAGACACAATATAGTCTAGATGGCCAAAGACTGCAAACCTCACTCAAGGAAAAAGATCTGGGGGTGAGTATAACACCGAGCATATCTCCTGAGGCGCACATCAATCAGATAACTGCTGCAGCATTCGGGTGGCTGGCAAACCTATGGATAGCGTTCCGATACCTCAGTAAGGAATCGTTCAAGACTCTGTATACCATTTACGTCAGGCCCATACTAGAGTATGCAGCACCAATTTGGAATCCACACCTGGTCAAGCACGTCAAGAAATTAGAGAAAGTGCAAAGGTTTGCAACAAGACTAATCCCAGAGCTAGGGGGGTTGTCCTACGAAGAAAGGTTGAGGGAAATCGGCCTGATAACACTGGAGGACAGGAGGGTCAGGGGAGACATGATAACGACATATAAAATACTGCGCGGAATAGACAAGGTAGACAAAGACAGGATGTTCCAGAGATGGGACACAGAAACAAGAGGTCACAATTGGAAGTTGAAGACTCAGATGAATCAAAGGATGTTAGGAAGTATTTCTTTAGTCATAGAGTAGTCAGGCCATGGAATAGCCTAGAAAGTGACGTAGTAGAGGCGGGAACCATACATAGTTTTAAGGCGTAAGTAAGTTTATTCAGGTATACACAAATACAGCGAGGTATGATAAAGCTCATGGAGCAGGGAGAGAGAGGACCTAGTAGCAATCAGTGAAGAGGCGGGGCCAGGAGCTATGACTCGACCCCTGCAACCATAAATAGGCGAGTACACACACACACACATATATATATATATATATATACATACATATACATATACACGACATACATACAGATGAGGAGGAGGTGAAGAAACTGCTAAGGGACATCGATACCTCAAAGGCAATGGGACCGGACAACATCTCCCCGTGGGTCCTTAGAGAGGGAGCAGATGTGTTGTGTGTGCCACTTACCACAATCTTCAACATGTCCCTGGAAACTGGGCAACTACCTGAGGTATGGAAGATGGCAGTTGTAGTTCCCATTTTTAAAAAAGGAGACAGAAAAGAGGTACTAGAAAAGAGGTACTAAACTATAGACCTGTGTCACTGACATGTATAGTATGCAAAGTTATGGAGAAGATTATCAGGAGGAGAATGGTGGAGCACCTGGAACGGAACAAGAGTATAAACGCCAACCAGCATGGATTCATGGAAGGAAAATCCTGTGTCACAAACCTTCTGGAGTTTTATGATAAAGTAACAGAAGTAAGACACAAGAGAGAGGGGTGGGTTGATTGCATCTTCTTGGACTGCAAGAAGGCCTTTGACACAGTTCCTCACAAGAGATTAGTGCAGAAGCCAGAGGATCAGGCTCATATAACAGGAAGGGCACTGCAATGGATCAGAGAATACCTGACAGGGAGGCAACAGCGAGTCATGGTACGTAATGATGTATCACAGTGGGCACCTGTGACGAGCGGGGTCCCACAGGGGTCGGTCCTAGGACCAGTGCTATTTTTGGTATATGTGAAGGGTTTGGTATATGGAAGGGTTAGACTCAGAAGTGTCCCTGTTCGCAGACGATGTGAAGTTAATGAGGAGAATTAAATCAGATGAGGACCAGGCAGGACTTCAAAGAGACATGGACAGACTGGACACCTGGTCCAGCAACTGGCTTCTCGAATTTAATCCCACCAAATGCAAAGTCATGAAGTTAGGGGAAGGGCACAGAAGACTGCAGAGTATAGGCTAGGTGGCCAAAGACTGCAAACCTCACTCAAGGAGAAAGATCATGGAGCGAGTATAACACCGAGCATGTCTCCGGAAGCACACATCAACTGGGTAACTGCTGCAGCATATGGGCGCCTGGCAAACCTGAGAACAGCGTTCCGATACTTTAATAAGGAATCGTTCAAGACACTATACACCGTGTACGTCAGGCCCATACTGGAGTATGCAGCACCTGTTTGGAACCCACACTTGATAAAGCACGTCAAGAAACTAGAGAAAGTGCAAAGGTTTGCGACAAGGTTAGTTCCAGAGCTAAGGGGAATGTCTTATGAAGAAAGGTTAAGGGAAATCGGCCTGACGACACTAGAGAACAGGAGGGTCAGGGGAGATATGATAACGACACATAAAATACTGCGCGAAATAGACAAGGTGGACAAAGACAGGATGTTCCAGGGAGGGGACACAGAAATAAGAGGTCACAATTGGAAGTTGAAGACACAGATGAGTCAGAGAGATATTAGGAAGTATTTCTTCAGTTATAGAGTTGTCAGGCCGTGGAATAGCCTAGAAAGTGATGTAGTGGAGGCAGGAACCATACATAGTTTTAAGACGAGGTTTGATAAAGCTCATGGAGCAGGGAGAGAGAGGACCCAATAGCAACCGGTGAAGAGGCGAGGCCAGGAGCTAAGACTCGACCCCTGCAACCACAAATAGGTGAGTACACACACACACACACACACACACACACACATACATACATACATATATCCATATCCATATCCATCCAGCATGACTTCCATCACCATTAAGAACACACAAGAATGATGGAACACTGCAGCAGGCCTACTGGCCCATGTTAGGCAAGTCCAATTCACACCCGCCCACACTCACTCGTATACTATATATCTACAGTATATTTAAAGCTACTCAAAGTTCTTGCCACAATGATGCTACCTGGGAGTTTGTTCCACTCATGAGCAACTGTTGCCAAATCAGTACTTTCCTACAGCTCTCTCCAACTTTAATCAGTTTCTGCTAGTCCTGTCTTTGTTAGAGTTTTTTTCAACACGTTATTAATGTCCTCTTTATTCCTGTTTTCCATATGTACACATCAGTCATATCCCCTCAAATTATGTTCCTTTTCAGAGAATGCAAGTTCAGTGCCTTCAGCCTATGTTTATGTGAAATGTTTCAGATACATGGAATCAACTTTGTGAGCCACTGTACTGTAAATTTTTTAGCATTTATGTCCATTTTGTAATATAGAGATCAGAACTGAGGAGTATAATCTAAATGAGACCTTACCAAAGATACAGGACCTCTGTTAGTTATACTTCTTGATATTTTGTAACATATTTGCTGTCTCCTACTAATGTAGGGTGAACTGAAAAAGAAGCAACACTTTCACCATCACTCTCTCTGTCTTGCCAGAGGCATGCCAACATTACAGCTCAGATGCCTCTCCAAACTGCAATATTCTCACCCCTCCCTCATATCTTTATTGCAAGCATTTATGCTCTGTTGTCTCAACTTATAGACTTCTAACCAGAATTCCTCAGTCTTTTTTGCATTCATTTTGACTAAATTAATCACTGAAACATATTTGCAGTATCTGGGTACGATTTTTGTTGAAAGATATTTCATCTGCCCAGCAGGTTTTATCAGTCTAATACATAGGAAGAGGAAAAAGAACTGGAGTGGCAAGATGCAGAAGCTGACGATGTGGTCACATATGGGTGGGTCTCGCTAGTGGGAGTTAGTCAGTGCTGTAAGGTACTCCTGATATTATACAATGGAAGTGTGGATGTGGAAAGATGCAGCATTTAAAGATGTGGTCACATATGGACGGCACCCACTAGTGGAAGTAAGTAATGCCCAAAAAGTGGACCAGAGATTTAGCGGTGGAATAATAGAAGATATTCTCTGTACCAAGATTACATGGTGTTGCTGTGCCAGACAAGTGTCTGTAGAGCAGTGGCATAAAACTGACAAGTTGATAGCTGAGACACATGTTCAATACTTTATTATCTGTACTGAGAGACATTCTATCTGTCCCTTGAGTTGCTCTGTTTTCACAATGTGTTTCAATAAATACTGTTTTCTTCAGTCTTTGTCTTCCTTCCTTTCTCACATATATAGTATTTGGTTGCTGCATCAGGTCTTAATATTCCCAGAGATTCTTCTCTGTCAAGGAAAACCTCACTTCTGCACTTAGATAATAGCTAAGCTGATGTGCCGTAACACTTGAAAATATTAATATTTTGAGGGGAAAGGGGAAATTGTACACAAAGTCACCCTGCAACCCAAGGATAATAAAGATGCAGTGTGAGAAAATTAATATGTAGTGAATCTGCCTTAAAGTAAAGCTTTAATTCTTTTTTTAATATACAGAACTACTCCTTTTTCAGTTGCAGTGGAATTTATTGGAGTAAAAAGCAAGATGGTCATGGAATACCTCAAGAAATGGAAGATAATTGGTTTGGGAATGTGTACTGATGCATGGTTGCTGTTCTTGTGTAACATGTGGCATCTTCCAACTGAAGCAACTTCACCCACAAATTGAGACCTTTACTCCACATCATTCTGTAAGCAATCACAGATTTTGGTAATAACAGTTCAACTATCCATGGAGGTATTATTACATTGTTAGGTAAAAAACAAATGCAACTAATGCAACATTTTATTGTGGCAATGTTTTGCTCTCCACGAGTTTTGTTAAGCTATTACAAACAATACAGGGACACAGAAAGTATATACGTAATAGGTATTAGAGTGAGGTGCAAGGCATAATATAATCGTAGTAGTAATACTAGAAGTAGTAGTAGTTGTAGTACTTGTGGTGGTGGTAGTATTTGTAGTAGTAGTAGTACTGTAGTATCAGCAGCAACAACTATGTGATGGTATACAGTAGCAACAAGTTCATAAATAAAACACATATGTGGCATTTTGCCAACCAGTGGCTTTTTCACTTCAATATAGAGAATATATACTAGAGATGGTGGAAGAAGTGGAAAAGTAATTTTGGGGTATTCAGTCCTTCAGCCTTGATTAAAAGGTGTTCATTCCCTTATCCTTGATTTATCAAGGCTGAGGGACTGAACACATTAAAATTACCTCTCCACTTTTTCCACCATCTCCAGTATTTATTCTCAGTATTGGACCGAAAAAACTCATTAGCTGGCAAAACATCTTGTCAGTTAACCCTTTCAGTGACCAGACCCCCAATCTGAAACTTGTTCACATTGTCCAAGAATTTAAAAAAAAAAAAATTATTTTTTCTTATGAAATGGTAGGAAAATCTTTTTCTGAAAGTAATGATGGAAAATTTATGAAATTATGCTTTTGCGTATTTTCTTGTGTTAGTGATACTATTTACGCATTGGCGATTTTGCCCACTTTGAGTCCTATTTTAGGCCAGTTACATTGTTCCAGTCAACCAAATTCTCAACTATTTTGCTAGTATGCCTTCCATTTTACACAAGAAATTGCCCAATCAGCTATTTCAGCAACTCAATAAAGTGATCAGAAATTGATAATTTAGACAATTTCACACAAATTTCAAAATATTGTATTCCAATTTCAAAATAGGGTCCAGAATTAACAATGCAGGCATTCCTGGCACTGAAATAACATTTCCTCTGTTCATTAATTATGTTCCCAGGCTTTACACGTGAATTCTGTTTTGATTTTTTGTTCAAAAATAATTGTTATTTACAAAAAGATTTACTATTATCCAGTATTGTAATAATTGTATAAATAATATCAGCACATTCGTGAATGCATATTAGACCCACCAGTTGGACGTGTGTTGGATGAGTGACATGATTTGTTTACTCTTGAAAATTGGCAAAAATTTAACATTTCTGCTACTTTCAGTTCAATTTAAAGCTATTTTTCAATCCTGAAACCAATCAAAATTATCTCTGTTTTGGTAATATATCTTCTATTCTGTGAAATGAGACCAAGAAACTGAGAATACAATCATAAAGACTACATGAAAATGCACTGCAAAGTTGCTGTTTTAAACCAAAAGCATAGTCTCAGTTTTTTCTCATTATGCACTGCATGCTGCAGGTGTTTTTTTATATGGTGCACTCTTACCACATAGACCCCATTCTCTCATATCTAGGCCCAAATTTACTGCTCACAGCTTATCTGAGTGAGCTGAGCTCATGGCGAAGTACTACAGCACAGAGAGTGCTCTCAAAGCCATAGTACTACGGCACGGCCAGTGAAGCAGTTAAGATTCTCATGCATTGCACATGTTGTTCCTATTGGTATTTTATACCATTAATATGATGTTTCTTGAAGCAGCAGTGTCATGGTATTTTAGTACAGAAGATATCTTCTGCAACTCTTTTGGTAACCTCTGGTCCAACTCTTGGGCATAACCTACTCCCATTAGCGAATCCTAACCACCTTTAACCCTTTGACTGTTTTGGCCGTATATATACATCTTACGAGATACCGTGTTTGACGTATATATACTCATAAATTCTAGCGGCTTCAAATCAAGCAGGAGAAAGCTGGTAGGCTTACATGTGAGAGAACAGGTCTGTGTGGTCAGTGTTTATTTATTTATTTATTTATTTATTTATTTCCAATTTGAGCACACATACAGAGGTACAAAAAAATACAGATAAGAGCAGCATGCCAAAGCCACTTATACTATGCATAGCATTACGGGCTGGCTTAAAATTAACTTAAGATTAACTAAGCAATGATGAAATCAGTGATAAAACATTAATGTAAACAGATTACTATAAAGCACAAGTGAGTATTACAAAGACAGGTCATATGGTTGCATTCAGTTAGGTAGTGATTCTGTTAGGTAGTGTATTTAAAAAATAATAAAGTTAGATTGGGTTTTAGGTTTAACATTTATGTGATATAATTATGAGAAACATTTAAGATATACAATTTATAAGGTTCAGTTATTCAGTATTTATTTGGTTTTGGGTGAGTAAGTGATCTTTGAGAAGAGACTTGAATTTATAAACAGGTAGTGTTTCTTTTATATTTACAGGTAATGAATTCCAGATTTTAGGGCCTTTTATGTGCATTGAGTTTTTGCATAGTGTGAGATGGACACGAGGAACATCAAAGAGTGATCTGTGCCTTGTGTTATGGTCATGTGTTCTGTTGAGGTTGGCAAGGAGATGTTTGAGGGAAGGGTTAATATCAGAGTTAAGTGTTCTATGTATGTAATAGGTGCAGTAATAAGTATGGATGTTTTGTATGGTGAGTAGGTTTAGTGTATTGAATATTGGTGGAGTGTGCTGCCTGTAGTGAGAATTTGTTATCACCATATAAAAAAAATTCTGCAGCACGCAGTGCACAATGAGAAAAAAAAAACTCCGACCATTTTTTTTTAATTAAAAAGCCGATTTTGTGGTCTATTTTCGTATAGTATTTATGGTTGTATTCTCGTTTTCTTGGTCTCATTTGATAGAATGGAAAACATATTTTTGATTTTGATTGGTTTTACTATAAAAAGAATCTTGAAATGGAGCTCAAATTAGGGGAAATGTTTGATTTTTGCCGATGTTCAAAAGTAAACAAATGATGTCATTTTCCAATAAATGTCCAACTAGCCATTCTAATATGCAGTCATGAATGGATTGACATTATCTGTACAATTATTACAATATTGCAGTAGTCTGCATAACAGTAAATCTTCTATTTTTTGTTTGAATAAAAATTCAAAATAGAAAGCAAGAGCAATATCAGAGGGGCCTGGAGACGTGACTGATGAACAAAGAAAATGTTATTTTAGAGCCAGGAATGTCTGCATTGTTCATTCTGGACCCTATTTTGAAATTGTCATATTTTTTTAATTTTCGTGAAATTGGCCAAATTGCAAATTTCTGACCACGTTATTGGGTAGTTGAAATTGGTAAATGGGCAGTTTTTTGTACTCAATCGATAGAAAAAATGGAGTTCTAAAGAAATAGCTATGAGTTTGGTCGACTGGAACAATGGAATTAGCTGAAAATAGGGCTCAAAGTGGGCAAAATTGCCGATTTGTAAATATCGCCGAGGTCACTAACTTCGTGAGAGAGTAATTCCGTCAGTTTTCCATCAAATTTCGTTTTTTTCTTTTGTGTCATTACAATCAGGAAAAGATTCTCTATCATTTCATTAGAAAAAATACTTTTTTTTTTTTTTTTTTTTAATTTTGTGACACCAGGAGACACCTCAGGATTGGGGGTTGCAACAGTCAAAGGGTTAATGTTGTTTTCAGTTGCAGGACCTCTCCTCTGGCTCCAGTATACAAGCCTTTTGTTAATACTATAATAGAGAATTTATTATTCATTGACTCTATTTGTGCCATCAGTTCTATACGATACATCCTTCTAGCACCTGGAACCAACCTTGGGCGGAAAACATTATATACTGAGTCAAAAAGGAGAATTAGTGTGCACTACCTAGCAGAGTTTACTGCCAGAGGGGAATCTTAGGCCTGTGTTCCGTGTGCAAAATAATAATAATAGAACTTTTCTTTGTCAGAGGAAAGAAAGTCTCCCTGATAACATTGTGTATAGTGTATACTACAGTGGCTCCCTAGTATATAGATGATAAAGGCTAAAGTGTCATTTGAAATCAGGTGAATTTGTAAATGAAGTGATAAGCCTATAGAGGCAGGTGCCAGAAGTCGCCAGAAACTTACCACAGAGGTCAGCTGTTCTAATAATCTTCCTGGCTTGTTAGTGTACACGCATATACATAATCTAGTGATACCAGTGAATAGCAGAATACAGTGTTGTAGTAGCAACTAACCAGTATTATAATGGTACTTAGTGGAGTGGAGTGACTTTCATTAGTTTGTTTTTTCTTGAAATACCAGACGTATACTGTGAATTTCATATAACCTGTAGTTACCAGCGGTCGCAATATACACAACGAGAAGCAATTATTACTACAGAAAAAGCGTCCTTCCTCCAAAATTTCCACCAGTCAACTATAGTGATAATATAGCATTTATTGTGGTGGAGACGGAAAAAAAGCTAGATACAGCAATTGATAAACAAGGGTTGAGGCTCGACCGTTCATCATTGTAGGAGCTGCCAGAAATCACCGGTTCTTCAACACGCAAGTTATACTTTTGTATCAATCAAATCACATATTACTCGGGTAGATAATTTCAAGTAGATTCTTCATGTGTTAGCCCAAATCACCGACCAGTATGTTTTAAATAAGTGACCCACTGATCAGATCAGACTGGTCCGAACCCTTGACTGGTCCGAACCCTTGACTGGTCTGAACCCTTGACAGGTCCGAACCCTCGACTGGTCCGAACCTTTGACTGGTCCGAACCCTTGACTGGTCCGAACCCTTGACTGGTTTCAAATGGATTCGTTGGACAATAAAGCAGACTGTAAACGGATGGGGTTGTAGGCGCCCTTATCAAACACAAACAATAAATATAAATCAGGAACGTACACGGTAAGCTGTCCAATATACAAGTACAGTTAGAAATAGAAATACTAATAGCTAGAGCTTCATTTAAGGAGGTTATTAATAGAGTATTCAAGAGGTTGCTAGTAGAATTACAGTAAATCAACCATTCAAATCATTATGAAGCTCTGTGTAGTCTGCGGTCAATCGAACAAACGGGCTTCCACATGGATAAATTGTCATTTTTGTGGAAATTGGTGTCACGCCCCTTGTGCAGATATCCAAGAACTAGCTACAAGCAGTATTAACCCTTTCAGGGTCCAAGGCCCAAATCTGGAGTCACACACCAGTGTCCAAGAATTTTCAAAAAAAAAAATTTGTTATTTTTTCTTATAAAATCGTAGAAAATCTTTTTGTGAAGGTAATAAAACAAAAAGTACGAAATTTGGTGGAAAATTAACGAAATTATGCTCTCGCGAATTTTGATGTGTCAGCGATATTTACGAATCGGCGATTTTGCCGACTTTGACTCCCATTTTAGGCCAATTACATTATTCCAATCAACCAAATTCTTAGCTATTTCACTAGTATTACTTCTATTCTATCGATTGAGCACAAGAAATCGCCAAGTCAACTGTTTCAACTACAAAATAAAGTGATCGGAAATTGTTAATTTGGCCAATTTAACACAAAGTTCAAAATATTCCAATTTCAAAATAGGGTCCAGAATGAACAATGTAGGCATTCCTGGCACTAAACTAACATTTCCTCTGTTCATTAGTTATGTTTTGAGGCTTTACAAATAAATTCCATTTTGATTTTTTATTCACATAATGAATTTTTATTCACACCAAAAAATAGAAGATTTACTGTTATGCAATACTGTAATAATTGTATAAATATCATCACCATATTTGTGAATGTATATTAGACCCACCAGCTGACGTATATTAGACGTGTGAGGTCGTTTGTTTACTCTTGAATATCGGCAAAAATTTAACATTTCCGCTACTTTGAGCTCAGTTTCAAGCCATTTCCAATGCTAAAACCAATCAAAATCATCTCTATTTCTGTAATATGTCTTCCATTCTATCAAATGAGACCAAGAAATCGCAAATACAACTATAAAAACATACGAAAAAACACTGCAAAGTTGCTGTCTTAATCGAAAAATCATGATTTCATTTTTTTTCTCTCATTATACACAGTGTGCTGCAGGACCTGTTTTATGTGGTGCACACATACCACATAGATGTATTCTCTCATATCTAGGCCCAAATGTACCACTCACAGTTTATCAGAGTGAGCTGAGCTCATGGCGTAGATCTACGGTTTGGACCCTGAACGTAAAGCCGTAGATCTACGGGACGGACCCTGAAAGGGTTAAAACAGGGAAGTGTTTTTGGGTATGCCCAAATGAGATAAATCTGTGGACTAAAATCACAAGGGTATTAAAAGAGGATAACATCAAAGCTGCTTTCATAGACAACCTGGAAGCTTTCTACAACAGATGGGAACATAAAAAGTCTGGGCGGAATGGTACTGCCCTTGATACTGGCCATGTAGTCAGAAACTGTAAGGCTGGAGGTGATGTCCTGGTAGTCAGTAAATGTGGGGCTGATAGTGCTGTCCTGGGAGACAGTAATGGTGAAGCTGGAGGTGCTGTCCAGGGAGACAGTAATGGGGAAGCTGGAGGTGCTGTCCTGGGAGACAGTAATGGTGAAGCTGGAGGTGCTGTCCTGGGAGACAGTAATGGTGAAGCTGGAGGTGCTGTCCTGGGAGACAGTAATGGTGAAGCGGGAGGTGCTGTCCTGGGAGACAGTAATGGTGAAGCTGGAGATTTTGTCCAGGTAGTCGGGAATTTTACGCAGGAAGGAATACATATAAATGACCTCATAGGGGACAGGAGCCGTAGTGGGGAAACAAGTGTAGTCAAAGATAAGATAAAACCAATATTGCAAACTAGAAATACCACAGGAAATAGCAAACAAGAGGACTCCACTAGCAATAGTGAGGATATATTACCAAAAACAACTGGTGGGAGCTCCATTGTTGGTGCTAGGGAGGATAGGAATAAGACAGGGAAACATGCACCAACAGGGAATACAGTCACAGAAACCCAAGGCAATCGGAAACCAAGCCTGTGCACATACTATGCACTTGGTATCTGCAGGCATGGGAAATCTGGAAAAACAGATGGGACGTGCAACTATGACCACCCTAGAAAATGCCGTGCCCATATGACAACAGGAAAATGCAAACTCCCTTCCTGTAAGCTTTTTCACCCTGAAATGTGTACCTCTTCAGTACAGGAAAGACTGTGCTATAACTTAAATTGCCAGGCACACCATCTAAAGGGGACAAAAAGATACAAAACATTCAGGCCATGGGAAAACCTGGGTAGCCACAGCCACTCAAGAGGGAGAGGTTTTTTAGTGCCAGGAAGGAAAAAAAATGGCAGGAAATGACAGAAATTGTACACCAAATCCAGTCATTCCTGAAGTGGAACCACAGTCGATGGCCTCCACTCCAAACCAACAGATACAGATACTAATGCCGGAAAAAAAAATCCCCCCCCCCAGTACCAACAATACCACCAGTCCGATGACATTCTTCTTTGCAAATATACAGGGTCTAAAGCCAGCAACAAACAACAAAATACCTTTCATCCGTGGACTGCTTGCAGAGGCAAAGGCAATGTTCGCGGCTTTCACTGAGACCCACATAAAGGATCACTTGGACAACGAAATATGGATCCCAGGTTACAACCTATACAGATGTGACAGAGTGAACAGGCAAAAGGGGGGGGTTGGCCTGTACATTGCAGAGTCACTTGTTTGCACAGAACTGCTTAATGCCTCAAATGATGTAGTGGAAGTTTTAGCAGTAAAGGTCGAGAACCAAAACCTAGTCATTGTGGTAGTCTACAAGCCTCCAGATGCAACATCCCAGCAATTCCAGGAACAGCTGTTAAAAATTGACCACTGTCTGGAAAATCTTCCAGCTCCTGCACCCAACATCTTGCTCCTGGGGGATTTCAACTTAAGGCACCTAAAATGGAGGAATATAGCAAATAATATTGTTGCAGTAATAACACCAGGAGGTAGCTCTGATGAAAACTCACACTCACACGAGCTTTTAAATCTCTGCACAAAATTCAATTTAAACCAGCAAATAATAGAGCCTGCTAAACTGGAGAATACACTAGACCTCATCTTCACTAACAATGATGATCTGATAAGAAATGTCACCATATCAAAAACAATATACTCAGATCACGACATAATTGAGGTTCAGACATGTATGCGTGGAGCCCCAGACCGACATAATGAGATTAGTCACGAGGGAGCATTCACCAAATTCAACTTCAATAACAAAAACATAAAGTGGGACCAAGTAAACCAAGTCCTAACCGATATAAGCTGGGAAGATATACTAAGCAACACAGACCCCAACTTATGCCTAGAACAGATTAACTTGGTGGCACTCGATGTATGCACAAGACTTATTCCTCTAAGAAAAAGGAGGAGTAGATGTAAAATAGAAAGAGACAGGCGCTTCCTTTACAGGCGACGGAAAAGAATAACAGAGCAGCTAAAAGAGGTCAATATATCTGCAGTGCGTAGGGAGACACTGGTCAGAGAAATAGCAAGCATCGAATTAAGCTAAAGGAATCTTATAGGAGTCAGGAATCGCGGGAAGAACTAAAAGCCATAAATGAAATTGAAAGAAACCCAAAGTATTTCTTCTCCTATGCCAAATCAAAGTCAAGAACAACGTCCAGTATTGGGCCCCTACTTAAACAAGATGGGTCCTACACAGATGACAGCAAGGAAATGAGTGAGCTACTCAAGTCCCAATATGACTCAGTTTTTAGCAAGCCACTAACCAGACTGAGAGTAGAAGATCAAAATGAATTTTTTATGAGAGAGCCACAGAATTTGGTTAACACAAGCCTATCCGATGTTATCCTGACGCCAGATGACTTCGAACAGGCGATAAATGACATGCCCATGCACTCTGCCCCAGGGCCAGACTCATGGAACTCCGTGTTCATCAAGAACTGCAAGAAACCCCTATCACGAGCCTTTTCCATCCTATGGAGAGGGAGCATGGACACGGGGGTCGTCCCACAGTTACTAAAAACAACAGACATAGCCCCACTCCACAAAGGGGGCAGTAAAGCAACAGCAAAGAACTACAGACCGATAGCACTAACATCCCATATCATAAAAATCTTTGAAAGGGTCCTAAGAAGCAAGATCACCACCCATCTAGAAACCCATCAGTTACACAACCCAGGGCAACATGGGTTTCGAACAGGTCGCTCCTGTCTGTCTCAACTATTGGATCACTATGACAAGGTCCTAGATGCACTAGAAGACAAAAAGAATGCAGATGTAATATATACAGACTTTGCAAAAGCCTTTGACAAGTGTGACCATGGCGTAATAGCGCACAAAATGCGTGCTAAAGGAATAACAGGAAAAGTCGGTCGATGGATCTATAATTTCCTCGCTGTATAGTCCTTGTGGCTTAGCGCTTCTTTTTTGATTATAATAATAATAATATAATTTCCTCACTAACAGAACACAGAGAGTAGTCGTCAACAGAGTAAAGTCCGAGGCAGCTACGGTGAAAAGCTCTGTTCCACAAGGCACAGTACTCGCTCCCATCTTGTTCCTCATCCTCATATCCGACATAGACAAGGATGTCAGCCACAGCACCGTGTCTTCCTTTGCAGATGACACTCGAATCTGCATGACAGTGTCCTCCATTGCAGACACTGCAAGGCTCCAGGCGGACATCAACCAAATCTTTCAGTGGGCTGCAGAAAACAATATGAAGTTCAACGATGAGAAATTTCAATTACTCAGATATGGTAAACACGAGGAAATTAAATCTTCATCAGAGTACAAAACAAATTCTGGCCACAAAATAGAGTGAAACACCAACGTCAAAGACCTGGGAATGATCATGTCGGAGGATCTCACCTTCAAGGACCATAACATTGTATCAATCGCATCTGCTAGAAAAATGACAGGATGGATAATGAGAAACTTCAAAACTAGGGAGGCCAAGCCCATGATGACACTCTTCAGGTCACTTGTTCTATCTAGGCTGGAATATTGCTGCACACTAACAGCACCTTTCAAGGCAGGTGAAATTGCTGTCCTAGAAAATGTACAGAGAACCTTCATGGCGTGCATAACAGAGATAAAACACCTCAATTACTGGGAGTGCTTGAGGTTCCTAAACCTGTATTCGCTGGAACGCAGGCGGGAGAGATACATGATTATATATACCTGGAAAATCCTAGAGGGACTAGTACCGAACTTGCACACGAAAATCGCTCACTATGAAAGCAAAAGACTTGGCAGACGATGCAACATCCCCCCAATGAAAAGCAGGGGGTGTCACTAGCACGTTAAGAGACCATACAATAAGTGTCAGGGGCCCGAGACTGTTCAACTGCCTCCCAGCATACATAAGGGGGATTACCAACAGACCCCTGGCAGTCTTCAAGCTGGCACTGGACAAGCACCTAAAGTCGGTTCCTGACCAGCCGGGCTGTGGCTCGTACGTTGGTTTGCGTGCAGCCAGTAGTAACAGCCTGGTTGATCAGGCTCTGATCCACCAGGAGGCCTGGTCAAAGACCGGGCCGCGGGGGCATTGACCCCCGGAACTCTCTCCAGCTAAACTCCAGGCTTGTATTTGCTTAGAAATCTAACATCTTGATTGACCACAAAGGATATTCTTAGCAGGGTTTGCTGTATATTAGCTACAGTTTTCATCAGTTGCAATTTGGGTGTTGTATGAGTTTGTTACTAAGTTTAGGTCATGATCAGTAAAATTAGCATAACTGAATTTAATGAGATTTCAAATGAACAAATATAAATAAAAAGACATTTGATGATGTACCTCACAAGAGACTGGGTCAAAAACTTGTGAAGGCAGGCATAACAAAATGTACCACAGTTCATCAAAGAGTAACCTGTGGGAAAGAAACAGAATAATTCTCCTAGAAAGATCACTGATAAATTGATCCTTGATTTATAGACAAAAGTATATTATATTGCAAAAGATTAAAAGCTAAGGTACCATAGACATGGGGAGAGAGGGAAAAAATTACTATTCAGTAGGTTTTAGCATATCCTAAACTTATCTAATTATAAGTTTGATGAGATCAACAGACTACAGTACAGTATTTGTCTATACAGAATTACGAAACTGGGGGGGAACAGTAATACAGTACAAAAAAAAAAAAAAAAAATATCTGGTCATTTTCATATAATAACTTTATTTTCCTAAGAAGGCATCAGTTACAGTAGTAAGTTAACAATGAATATTTCTTAACAAGCAGAATCTGTTGTTATGCACAGTATTTCAAGCATACATTTGGATTAGTGATACCAGTAGAAAAATAAAAAAAATATATTGGACATAAGTATATACAATATGCATACACGGTAAACACACTGAATATATACAGTAGTAGGTTGGTAAGCATCCACCCAGGGAGGTACTACCGTCCTGCCAAGTGAGTGTAAAACGAAAGCCTGTAATTGTTTTACATGATGGTGGGATTGCTGGTGTCTTTTGTCTGTCTCATAAATATGCAAGATTACAGGTATGTCTTGCTACTTCTACTGACACTTAGGTCACACTAAACATACATGTACACGTTTATTTATACACACTCATCTGAGTTTTCTTTGATTTTATCTTAGTTCTTGTTCTTATTACCTTTCCTTTTATATCCATGGGGAAGTGGAATAAGAATCTTTCCTCCATAAGCCATGCGTGTTGTAAAAGTCAACTAAAATGCCGGGAACAATGGGCTAGTAACCCCTTTTCCTGTAATAATTACTAAAAAGAATAATAAAATTGTCAAAGTGGGAAGTCTGAATGTGCATGGATGTTGTGCGAATGATAAGAAAGAGATGATTGTGGATGTTATGAATGAGAAGCTGAATGTCCTGGCTTTAAGTAAAACAAAGCTGAAGGGGGTGGGAGAGTTTCAGTGGAGAGGAATAAATGAGATTAGGTCAGGGGTTTCAAATAGCGTTAGAGCTAAAGGAGTAGTAGCAATCATGTTGAAAGATAAGCTATGGCAGGAAAAGAGGGACTATAAATGTATTAATTCAAGGATTATGTGGAGTAAAATAAAGGTTGGATGTGAGAAGTGGGTTATAGTAAGCATATATGCACCTGGGGTGCATATGGAACACATTCGTACAGCATAATGATGTCAACGAGATAAAGTCAGTTGATCAAATGAAAATGCTGGCCCACAGATGGCTCCAACTTCATCCTGTTCCCTACTTGTGTGTCTCATAACAATAAAAATGCTTTCAAATGAGCTGATGTAGGTAACAGCTCTTAGCTTGCCAATAAAGTTAGGAATCCTTAACCTGTAAATAGCTTGTCAATAAAGCTAGGGATCCTTAACCTTGTCAAACCCTGTGTAAAAAAAAAAAAAAGAGGAGAGAGAGAGAGAGATTTTGGGAAATGTTGAGTGACTGCGTGGGGAGTTTTCAACCAAGTGTGAGAGTACTTGTGGTTGGGGATTTTAATGCTAAAGTGAGTAAAAATGTTGTGGAGGGAGTAGTAGGTAAATTTGGGGTGCCAGGGGTAAATGAAAATGGGGAGCCTTTAATTGTGTTATGTGTAGAAAGAGGTTTGGTAATAAGTAATACATATTTTATGAAAAGAGGATAAATAAATATACAAGGTATGATATAGCACGTAATGAAAGTAGTTTGTTAGATTATGTATTGGTGGATAAAAGGTTGATGGGTAGGCTCCAGGATGTACACGTTTATAGAGGGGCAACTGATATATCGGATCATTATCTTGTTGTAGCTAGTTAGAGTAAGAGGTAGATGGGACAAGAGGAAAATGGCAACAACAAGTAAGAGGGAGGTGAAAGTGTATAAACTAAGGGAGAAGGAAGTTCGGGTGAAATATAAGCAACTATTGCCAGAAAGGTGGGCTGGTACAAGTATGAGTAGTGGGGCGGGTTGAAGAGGGTTGGAATAGTTTTAAAAATGTAGTATTAGAATGTGGGGCAGAAGTTTGTGGTTATAGGAGGGTGGGTGCAGGAGGAAAGAGGAGTGATTGGTGGAATGATAAAGTAAAGGGTGTGATAAAATAGAAAAAGGTAGCTTATGAGAGGTATATACAAAGCAGAAGTGTTATAAGAAGAGTAGAGTATATGGCGAGTAATAGAAAGGTGAAGAGAGTGGTGAGAGAGTGCAAAAGGAGAGTGGATGATAGCGTGGGAGAGGCACTGTCAAGAAATTTTAATGAAAATAAGAAAAATTTGAGTGAGTTAAACAAGTTAAGAAAGCCTAGGGAACGAACGGATTTGTCAGTTAAAAACAGAGTAGAGGAGTTAGTAGATGGGGAGATGGAGGTATTGGGTAGATGGTGAGAATGTTTTGAGGAACTTTTAAACGTCGATGAAGAAAGTGAGGTGGTAATTTCATGCACTGGCCAGGGAGGTATACCATCTTTTAGGAGTGAAAAAGAGCAGGATGTGAGTGGGGGGGGGAGGTACGTGAGGCATTACGTAGAATGAAAGGGGGTAAAGCAGCTGGAACTGACAGGATCATGACAAAAATGTTAAAAGCAGGGGGGGACAGTGTTGGAGTGGTTGGTATTTTTGTTTAATAAAGATGGGAAGGTACCTAGGGATTGGCGGAGAGCGTGTATAGTCCTTTTATATAACGGGAAGGGGGACAAAAGAGATTGTAAAAATTATAGAGGACTAAGTTTACTGAGTATACCAGGAAAAGTGTACAGTAGGGTTATTATTGAAAGAATTAGAGGTAAGACAGAATGTAGAATTGCGGATGAGCAAGGAAGTTTTAGAGTGGGTAGGGGATGTGTATATCAAGTGTTTACGTTGAAGCATATATGTGAACAGTATTTAGATAAAGGTAGGGAAGTTTTTATTGCATTTATGGATTTAGAAAAGGCATATGATAGAGTGGATAGGAGAGCAATGTGGCAGATGTTGCAAGTATATAGACTAGGTGGTAAGTTACTAAATGCTGTAAAGAGTTTTTATGAGGATAGTGAGGCTCAGGTTAGGGTGTGTAGAAGAGAGGGAGACTACTTCCCGGTAAAAGTAGGTCTTAGACAGGGATGTGTAATGTCATCATAGTTGTTTAATATATTTATAGATGGGGTTGTAAAAGAAGTAAATGCTAGGGTGTCCGGGAGAGGGGTGGGATTAAATTATGGGGAATTAAATACGAAATGGGAAGTGACGCAGTTACTTTTTGCTGATGATACTGTGCTTATGAGAGATTCTAAAAAAAAATGGCAAAGGTTAGTGGACAAATTTGGGAGTGTGTGTAAAGGTAGAAAGTTGAAAGTTAACATAGAATAGAGTAAGGTGATGAGGGTATCAAATGATTTAGATAAAGAAAAATTGGATATCACATTAGGGAGGAGGAGTATGGAAGAAGTGAATGTTTTCAGATATTTGGGAGTTGACATGTCAGAGGATGGATTTATGAAGGATGAGGTTAATCATAGAATTGATGAAGAAAAAAAGGTGAGCGGTGCATTGAGGTATATGTGGAGACAAAAAACGTTATCTATGGAGGCAATGAAGGGAATGTATGAAAGTATAGTAGTAACATCACTCTTATATGGGTGTGAAGCTTGGGTTGTGAATGCTGCAGCGAGGAGGCGGCTGGAGGCAGTCGAGATGTCCTGTCTAAGGGCAATGTGTGGTGTAAATGTTATGCAGAAAATTCGGAGTGTGGAAATTAGGAGGTGTGGAGTTAATAAAAGTATTAGTCAGAGGGCTGAAGAGGGTTTGTTGAGGTGGTTTGGTCATTTAGAGAGAATGGACCAAAGTAGAATGACATGGAGAGCGTATAAATCTGTAGGGGAAGGAAGGCGGGGTAGGGGTCATCCTCGAAAAGGTTGGAGGGAGGGGGTAAAGGAGGTGTTGTGGGCGAGGGGTTTGAACTTCCAGCAAGCGTGCGTGAGTGTGTTAGACAGGAGTGAATGGAGACAAATGGTATTTGGGACCTGACGAGCTGTTGGAGTGTGAGCAGGGTAATATTTAGTGAAGGGGTTCAGGGAAACCGCTTATTTTATATAACCGGACTTGAGTCCTGGAAATGGGAAGTACAATGCCTGCACTTTAAAGGAGGGATTTGGGATATTGGCAGTTTGGAGGGATATATTGCGTATTTTTATACGTAGTATGTGCTTCTAAACTGTTGTGTTCTGAGCACCTCTGCAAAAACACTGATTATGTGTGAGTGAGGTGAAAGTGTTGAATGATGATGAAAGTATTTTCTTTTTGGGGATTTTCTTTCTTTTTGGGTCACCCTGCCTTGGTGGGAGACGGCCGACTTGTTGAAAAAAAAAAAAAATATTGTAATACAAATCTTGGTGAAAATTGTGTATTTAGTGACATTCATTACTTGTAAATTAAAGTTTAATATTAAATTGAAATTGAACTAAGAGAACTGAAAACCAAATATAAGAGCTTTGTAATGCCAGGTGGCAGTTTTCAACGAGAAATTTGGTTTGGACATTATTATAGAAAATTATATAAAATGTGGTCTTTGTAAAATCTAAGAGGGTTTTTATTTCAATATGTAAAAAATATGAAGTTGAAATAGTATGCCTTCAAATGGAAATGTATATGTTTTGAGATTTTTGAGGTAATGTTAGCCCCAAATAGCATACTTCTGGCAGTGGTAAAGAAAAGACATTGCAGAACAAGCTATTATTAGGGCAACAGTTGACTTGATAAAGCTTCACACAAAGTAAAATAGTGTACCAGTAAATTCATATTTTGCAGTGTGTCTTTTTCCTCACTGAATTTTTGTTTAAAAATTGTTACCTTCTATTGATATTGGGTCAATTATTTGCAGATTACTTCAGGATGGCAACAAAAAACAAGACTCCAAGAAAAAGGAATAGGAAGTGTCTAGAGATAAACGATAAAGATCAAGATCCTCCGCTCATTATTGCAAATATAAAACGAAGAAGGAAGACCAGAGACAGAATAAAATCAGTAAATAAAAATAAAATTGGAAATGTAGAGCTGTTGGGAAATTGTGTAGCAAAGACAAATGTATGCAAAACTGCAACATCAGTTGTGACATTGTGCAGACACTCAAGCAGTAATTCATGTTGGGAGAACAGTACTAACACAGGCTCAGTCTTCAATGTACCATCTGCAAAAAAGGAATACAACTTCAAAAATAATGTTAGGAAAACATATGCATCAGGAAATAGACAAATGCATCTGAAGACTGACAAAGAAAGATTAAAAAGAAGTTCTAAACCCAAATCCTCATTGCCTGATATTTCAGGCAATAAGGATAGATTTATTAATGAGATTGAGGAAAACAAAATAAAGGAAGAGGATCTGAGTAAAAGTTCAGAAAACAATAATATGAAAGATTCAGTTTTTTCTCTAGAAGGATACAGTCATAAAGTTCAAGTTGGTATACCAGCAAGAGATGATGCAGTAATAAAGGGTGACAGTATTCATGATAAAACTCAATCCAGTGATATGTTTAAGTCACAAGTGGTAGATGAATGGAAATGTGAAAATAATTGCACAGTTCATGTAACTTGTGATTGTTCTCAAGAGAGTAAAACATTCATAGAAAACAATGCAAAAAAAATATCTAAAACATCAGTTAGTGAGAATCTTAAAGTTAATGACTCAGAAATGACTAAAGAAAGTTACAGTGTTTTATCATCAATATCTTCTAGTATCCCCTTACCATGTGGGTACCACTCCCTTCCTACTACTATACAACCTGTCAGCAGTTCAGGAGTTCCTGTGCCTCCAGTAATGCCAACTTTAAATGCTAACACCTCAGCCATTGCTGCCATTACTACTCCAATTACATGTCCAGTGTTACCAGAAATGACTAGAGATTCATTTAGTGAAGTGGGTGCCCCTCACTCGAATACCAACCCTGAAGCTCACTCTTTTGGTGTTGTATCTTCTGCATCATCATTTGCATGCTCTAGCCATAACATGTTGCATCATGTATCATCTAGTCCTACTTACAGTATGATTGCTGTTGACAGGAACCATCTGCATGAATCCACATTGAATTGTAATGCTACATGTACTGAGAATCACAGGAGTACACAACTGGAACATCATGTGGCTGAAAAAGATATCTCATCAATTCCCCTGGTACACATTGATGATGACAGTGATTCATTGTCCACAGAAAAGGATAATTTTCCTGTCTCTGTTGTCAGTTGCTCACCAGACGCATTCATGTCAGAGTGGGGGACCATTTCTGACTGCCCTGTAACACCAAGCAATAGACAAGATCACACATTCTCAACCCCTCTTCGTGTAGATAACTGGGCTACTTATTTGCTGCATAGACTACAACTTCTATATGAACATCAACAAGAATGTGACCTGATGATGAAATTTTCTTGTGGTGAAACACTTAAGGTACAGTAATTTTTGTGTATATAGATTATGCTGAGGTGTTAGAGAGAGGTGTGAAATTGAATAGTAATAAGTCTGACATAAAGTGAGAATTGTCAAGAGTTGGATTTTAGTCAAGGAAATGGTAAGTACAGTGCCTGTCCTCTGGAAGGGTGGGGATGCTGTTGTTTGGAACATCATTTGAGTTGTGATGTCTGCATACTTCTGGGAAAGAACCTATTGAATGAATGATGGTGAATGTTTTTGTTTTTTGTCTACCTTGGTGAGAAACATTCGATATGGTAATAAAAGAAAGATGTTACTGTGCATGCATATTTTTTTAGGAACTGAACAAAATTGGCTATTTTGCCCACAAAATAAAAGGCCTTTTTTGAAGTAAGTGAGAGATGAATCAGCTGGACTCTTTTAGTAATTTATTTAGTAATTTAAGCATACATACAGAGGTACAAAAAATACAGGTAAGAGCAGCATGCCAAAGCCACTTATATGCATAGCATTACGGGCTGGATTAAAATTAACTTAAGATTAACTAAGCAATGATGAAATCAGTGATAAAACATTATTGTAAACAGATAACTATAAAGCACAAATGAGTATTACAAAGACAAGTCATATGGTTGCATGCATTGCTGTACATTCAGTCGAATGGAGTATTCTGTTAGGAAGTGTATTTAAAAAAATAACAAAGTTAGATTGGGTCCTAGGTTTAACATTTGTGTGATATAATTGTGAGTAACATATAGGATATACAATTTATAAGGTTCAGTTATTCAGTATTTATTTGGTTTTGAGTGAGTAAGTGATCTTTGAGAAGAGACTTGAATTTATAAACAGGTAGTGTTTCTTTTATATTTACAGGTAATGAATTCCAGATTTTAGGGCCTTTTATGTGCATTGAGTTTTTGCATAGCGTGAGATGGACACGAGGAACATCAAAGAGTGATCTGTGCCTTGTGTTATGGTCATGTGTTCTGTTGAGGTTGGCAAGGAGATGTTTGAGGGGAGGGTTAATATCAGAGTTAAGTGTTCTATGTATGTATTAGGTGCAGTAATAAGTATGGATGTTTTGTATGGTGAGTAGGTTGAGTGTTTTGAATATTGGTGGAGTGTGCTGCCTGTAGTGAGAATTTGTTATCATTCTAACTGCAGCCTTTTGTTGGGTAATTAGTGGTCTGAGATGGTTAATTGTTGTTGTGCCCCATGCACAAATTCCATAGGTGAGATAGGGGTAAATAAGAGAGTGATAAAGGGCCAGGAGGGCTGACTGTTGAACATAGTACCGTATCTTCGATAGTATGCCTACAGTCTTGGAAATTTTCTTAGAAATTTGTTGTATATGTGTATGAAATTTGAGTCTATTATCAAGGTGGATTCCTTAGAATTTTCCCTCTGTTAGCTTTGTGATAGGTGATCTGTTTATCGTTATGTTAAGAGGTACATCTGTAGCTCTGTTACCAAACTGAATGAAGTAGGTTTTGTCAATGTTTAGTGTAAGTTTGTTAGTCCTCATCCAGGTAGATATTTTCTGTAATTCTGTGTTTACAGTATTGGCTAGCATGACTGGGCTCGGGTGAGAGAAGACGTATGTAGTGTCATCTGCAAAAAATGTGGGTTTGAGTAATTGCGAAGCATTTGGTAGGTCATTTATGTATAGGAGAAAGAGAAGAGGGCCAAGGACACTTCCCTGTAGGACACCAACTGTAATTGGTTGAGCGGAAGAGCTTGTCCCATTTGCATACACATATTGGCTTCTGTTGCTGAGGTATGACTTGAGGTAGTTGAGGGAGTGCCCTCTAATACCATAGTGTGACAATTTTACGTGGAGCAAGTCATGGTCAACTCCCAACTCGAACAATTATGTAAGTTTTTGACATCTTCAGTCTAATTCTCAAAATAGAATTATTTCATTTGACTACTGATAGTGGCTAGATTTTCAGAGTGGTGGAATGGTAATCTCTGTAACTGTCATGGATTGGTGGTTTCCCATGATTTAGAGTTGTTTTGTGTGTTTGCTTTCTATGGAGACCCATATACAGTGGTACCTCGAGTTTCGAACAGCTCCCAACTCGAACAATTATGTAAGTGTATTTTTGTAAGTGCATTTGTAAGTGTATTTTTTGGGAGTCTGAAACGGACTAATCTAATTCACATTATTCCTTATGGGAACAAATTCGATCGGTATCGGCACTCGAACAGCCTTCTTGAACAAATTAAGTTCGTAACTCGAGGTACCATTGTAGTAAAAAACAATGTGTCTTAATTTCATCGTACCATTGTAATTATCATTTCCACTCACCTTGAAGTTGAGCATTGATGGGCAAGGTGGCACAAACTGAAAGTGTATGGTTATCAAGTAGTAAAAAACAATAGTAGCACTGAAGTCCTTTGTTGGTATAATGTTTCACCTGCATGGTACAACACTTGAAGAACAGTAATAGTTCTGCCTTTATTTGACTGGTCAATTTTATTTTGGGTCGAGGTCTGTGCCCTTTTGGCCTTGTAATTGCCACTAGACTAATGGTTCCTTGCATATATTTCTGTACTACTGTACCCTAGGGGCTGTTAGTGTGTAAGGGCCTTTCCTGGTTGAGCTTTGTCCTAGGAGGAAAGAAAGGATAATAACTTTCTATGAAAAGTTTGGAAACTTTAATAATCCAATTAATGATATCTAGGGTAAATATTATATACAGTGAAATTAAGAGAATCAGGAATATTAGCTTCCTTCACACTTATCAGTGCATATATGGTTGAGCCTTCAGCAATGCTGGATGTTAGGGGCAACAACCCCCCCAAGCAGTAGAAAATCCACATATAACTTTTGACTCCCCAAAAACTTAACTACTAATAGCCTACTATTGACCAGAAGCCTTATCGATAGCATAAACAAATGATTAACACTCATTTTGTATGCTTTCTATATATAATTTATTTATTAGAGAGGATGGAGGATGGAGCAAAATAGAATGACTTGGAGGGTATATAAATCTGTAGTGGAGGGGAGGAGGGGTAGGGGATCATCCTAGGAAAGGATGGAGGGAGGGGGTAAAAGAGGGTTTGTGTGCAAGGGTCTTGGACAAGCAGCAGGCATGTGTAAGCATGTTAGATAGGAGTGAATGGAGATGAATGGTTTTTGGGACCTGACGAGCTGTTGGAGTGTGAGCAGGTAATTTTTGCGAAGGGATTCAGGGAAACTGGTTAGCCAGACTTGAGTCCTGGAGGTGGGAAGTACAATGCCTGCACTTTAAAGGAGGGGTTTGGGATATTGTCAGTTTGGAGGGACATTTAAACTGTTGTGTCTGAATGCCTCTGCAAAGACAGTGATTATGTATGAGTGATTGTGAAAGTGTTGAATGATGAAAGTTTTTTCTTTCTTTTTGGGTCATCCTGCATCAGTGGGAAATGGCTGACATGTTAAAAAAAAAAAAAAAACCTTAGCGTCGTAGATACTTTAATGATTTTTCATAGAAGAAAATTCAATAATTCATTATATTAACCCGTAAATGGTCCAAACGTATATATACGTTTTTTCAACATTTGATAGTATGTAAAAAAAATAGATCTTTTTTTTTTTTTTTTTTAATTTGAAAACGTGTAAAAAAAATTTGATATATTTTTTTTTTTTTTTTTTTTTTTTATATTTGAAAATATGTAAAAAAAAAAAACAGAGATCTATTTTTGGAGCACTTCGCATGTGAACGTAGATCTGCTTGGACCGTTTACGGGTTAATATGAGTGCTTGCATGCCACTATTGTGGCCCACGGGTCAATAGTTGGACCACCCTGACTTAGGGTAAAGATTAATTCATATTTATTGATAGGTTCATCGTGCCATTGTATCAGCGTGCACATCATTGATGCTGGATCCACATCCTGTACATCGAGAAGAGGAGTTGATGATGCCCTCAGATCTCAGTTATGCTAGTGTTGAACCAGTTATAAGGTAAGATCTTTACTGTTTTAGCAAAGTTTCTGTTGCCAAGATTTACCAAGCTTGTCTGTCACTGGGTTAAAGTGGAAATATATTAAATATGCAAAATACCTAAGTTATCATTTTCATATCTCATATCCTTAAGTGGCTTGTACAAAACTTATATATAGTAAAATCTAAAGTTAAATCTAAAGTTAAGTTACAAAATAATACATCAAATATGACAGTTGAATTTGTACACAGATGAGATTAAACTAAGCTTAACTTTTATTATAATTCCCAAGTTTATTATAATTCCCAGTTTAATTTTTTTCAGCAAGAGTAAAGATACAAAGTACCAACACAGTGGACATATAATACACAGAAGCAGTATGAAACCTTTACTAATTAATGACATTTTGCTCACACAGGATCATATTGTTGCTAATAAGGTTCCACACTTCTGTGTCTTATATGTCCAGAGTATTATCAGTTATGGGGTTCTATGTATGCATTGTGTTACGGGCACGACACAAACTAAACTCTAGTATAGGCATATGTTAAGAATATGACTTAAATTTTATAGGTACATGCACAATATTAACAATGATAGACAAAATTATACAGTATATTTACTTTATTAAGATTTATATAAAATTTAAACAGTAATCAACTATGTATGCAGGTATAATTTTGCAAGCAAGATTCTGTAACAGTAACTACAAAGACAAGGGTGTATATACTATGGGCACAATGGCAGGTATGCTATAATATGGGTACCGTGGCATACATATTGTTTACCATAGTATGTTGTCATTGCATTGGAGTCATATCTTCCTAAGAAGGTCAGTGTTTGCTTTTAACCCTTTGAGGGTTTTGGTCGTACTAGTACGTCTTACGCGTAGGGGTTTTTGTCGTACTAGTACGCATAAATTCTAGCGGCCTCAAATCTCACAGGAAAAGGCTGATAAGCCTAGATGTGAGAGAATGGGTCTGTGTGGTGGGTGTGCGCAGTAGGAAAAAAATCTGGGACCCAGTGGTGCATTGTGGGAATGCCATCATAGTACACAATTTCCACCGTGCCCTGTGGTAAGAAGTTCCTCACTCCTCGGCGAATTGGGACACTTTTGTTCCCCAGTGACAGTTCTAATACAGATGGAAGTGACAGTGAAGATGAGTTTCAAGGTTCTGGTGAGGTTTTGACCGAAACTAATGACCATAATATGGGTAATAGTGAGGAAAACCCAGACAACCCACAGCCTTCCACCTCTGGTGCTGGGCCATCTTGTTCACGTTCAGTTGTACCAGAATCAAAGAGGAAACTCCTATTTTCCAAAATCCCAGACTCAGATGTGAGCATTGGTGATGATAGTGATAGTGATTATGAACTACAAGCTCTTCAAACTTGTTCCAAGAATGGAGGAGGAGGAGGAGGCAGAGGAGGAGGAGGAAGAAGAGGAGGAGGAGGAAGAAGAGGAGGAGGAGGAAGAAGAAGAATACGTAATGATAACAATAATACATAATAATAATAATACATAATAATAATAATACATAATAATAATACATAATAATAATAATAGGTAATAATAAATGTTCACCCATGACAGTAACAAGATAAGGGGAGATAACATCTGATAAGTGCTGACGTTTGATGAGGGTAAATGAGGGTAGAGCTGATGCCAAAAGATGAGATAAACATCTCCCTCCCTTTGTTTTTGCTGGTATACTAACATTTCTGTCTGTCTATTTGCCTGTCTGTCAAGCTCCCTGTCTATCCGTCTAGCTCTCTGTCTCAGAGAGCCACAAGACTGTGTCATCACTTTTACTCACATCTTCAAGCAGAGTATAGCACTTTGTCTGGATTTCTTGGGTTATCCTAGGTAATTTATACTATGTATACTTGTATTTATGTGTACCTGTGAGACAGAGATAGACAGACAGATAGAAAGAGAGAGACAGATTGAAAGAGATAGAATGAGGGAGAAAGATAAAACACCATTGTGTATGACACCATGTTTCAGAGTTCCACAAGCTGCAGAACTAATAGGAATATGTTCAGTGACTGTATATTGGTATATATATTATAGAACAATAATAATAAACAATGTTTTGTATTGTTTGTTTTTGTAAACAAGTTTTGTAAACAATATATTGATAATTATGTTTGTATGCTTATTGTGTTGTATACAACGAGTGTATATATGTACATTGCACCTTACTTTGGTCTCACAGGCCACATAAGTTATGTGAAAAAATAAAATAGTGAAAAAAACAACAAACCTTCAAATACAAGTAAACTAAAGTTTACCGGGTGAGCGGCAGTCGCCGCTGTTGCCATACGCGGCTCATTTTCTGCAAACTTCATGCATCCATATCTCCGTAAGTATTGATGGTAATTTTTTTTTGTTTATCCTATAATGTTTAGAAAAAAAAACTCTATTTTTTCATAAGAAAAAATTATTTTTTTTTTTTTTGAAATTTGGCCGACCCTGAGAACGAGTTTCGGAGAGGGCCTGTCGACCCTCAAAGGGTTAATAATATTGGCTTGAAAAAAGCTAAATAGTTCACAGCTATCCATCCAAATAAGGAAAAGCCACTAGACATTATAAGATCTGTAAGAAAGAAAGCTGGCCTTCCCATCTATATATATATACCATCTTTGACATTCAGTGTAGTGTATCAAAGAATTAATTGAATGAAGCATATAAACAATTCAGCTTGAATAATTATTGTAGAATAAGGAAATGACTACTAAATTTTCAAGAGATAAAAAATCAGTCACTTATTTCAGATTTGTGTACAGTGGGCATCTTGATGTTCGAGGGTCACGTAAGGAAATGAGAGCTATATATGCAGCTGCACAGAAGCTTCAAGTGCCATTGCTTACAAGGTTGATGGATCGACGCTTTCCGTTCCTTTCACCTTCGCACCGTATTAAAACTAGGTGTGTCATTACTTTTCTATTAGTAATGTAAAAGAAGAATACTTTGAATTATAAACACCAGAAGGAAAATAATCCAGTATAATAAAAAAAAGGCAGCAACTTATTTCTGTTGGGATCTATTGGTCCTCTTCCCTAGGATGTGGTCAACAACAACCTTGGTATCTATTGCTATGTGAATGTGCTATTGGACTAATCACATTACCTCTACCTTTCCACTTCTTTTATCTTCATATTTAGTCTCCTCTGTATTTGACTGAAGAAGTCAACTCTGTGGATGAAACATTTCAGAAATTAAGATACCTAACATCTTACTCTTCTACTTGCCAGTATTGCATAACATTATTATAATGAAGTGGCAAAAAATCTGATGAAGAGTCAACAGGGATTGAAGAACTTGATGAGTTTGAGTTTGATTAATGTTATGAATTGTATCAGCATTCCCAACAGCAGCATGTCACAAACATCTGCCTCAGGATCCTTTTCTAAATTATAAAAAGCACCATCCAAAAACAAACATGCTGGTATTCATATTACCACAAACATAAAAACATAAATAGATAAATATATGTCTATGGCATTATTGCCTAAAGAAGGAAATTCACTACAGAGTAGTGGGAAGAAAATATGATAAATTCTTCCATGTTGGGCAACCCCCCTCCCCCTTCCTTTTAAGTAGAGAATGAAAGATTGTTAAGCATTGGAAGGAACATCTACTCTCCCTATAGGAATAGATTAACTTCTGAAAATAGGGAGATGTTGATGTTTCTTAACTTATGTTTGAGAATTTTTAATTATTGCTGTTAGAGTACAGTATTTTTTTTTTTAACACTGGCCATTTCCCACCAAGGCAGGTTGACCCAAAAAAGAAGGAACTCTTTCATCATTCACTCCATCACTGTCTTGTAAGAGATGTGCCTACACTACAGTTAAAAACTGCAACATATCAACACCCCTCCTTCAGAATGCAGGCACTGTACCTCTTACCTCCAGGACTCAGTCCGGCTAACCAGTTTCCCTGAATCCCTTCATAAATATTACTTTTGCTCACACTCCAACAGCATGTCAAATCATAAAAACCATTAGCCTCCACTCGCTCTTGTCTAACACGCTCACACATGCTTTCTGGAAATCCAAGCCCCTCGCATGCTAAAACTCCTTTACCCCCTCCCTCCAACCTTTCCTAGGACAACCCCTGCCCTGCCTTCCTTCCACTACAGATTTATATGCCCTCCAAGTCATTCTATTTCATTTCATCCTCTCTAAATGTCCAAACCACCTCAACAACCCTTCCTCTGCCCTCTGGATAATACTTTTAGTAACCCTAATTTCCAAACTATGGATTCTCTGCATCATGTTCACGCTGCACATTGCCTTCAGACAAGACATTTCCAATGCCTCCAACCTTTTCCTTGTTGCAACATTTACCACCCATGCTTCACACCCATATAAGAGCATTGGTATAACTATGCTTTCATACATTTCCCCCTCTTTGCTTCCATGGATAATGTTCTTTGTCTCCACAGACCCCTCAGTGTACCACTCACCTTTTTCCCATCATCAATTCTGTGATTCACTTCATGTTTCATAGACCCAGTTTTTCAACCATATTATAGCCAAAAAAAATTTAACAGATCATGTGTTAACTGGTCTACTGTAGAATCTTCTGCTCTTAATTATAGTCACTTCCCCATTTGAATTAAGGAGTAGCAATAATGTTGAAGGATAAGCTATGGCAGGAAAAGAGGGACTATAAATGTATTAATTCAAGGATTATGTGGAGTAAAATAAAGATTGGATGTGAAAAGTGGGTTATAATAAGCGTGTATGCACCTGGAGAAGAGAGAAGTGTAGAGGAGAGAGAGAGATTTTGGGAAATGTTGAGTGAATGCGTGGGGAGTTTTGAATCAAGTGTGAGAGTAATGGTGGTTGGGGATTTCAATGCTAAAGTGGGTAAAAATGTTATGGAAGGAGTAGTAGGTAAATTTGGGGTGCCAGGGGTAAATGTAAATGGGGAGCCTTTAATTGAGCTATGTGTAGAAAGAAATTTGGTAATAAGTAATACATATTTTATGAAAAAGAGGATAAATAAATATACAAGGTATGATGTAGCACGTAATGAAAGTAGTTTATTAGATTATGTATTGGTGGATAAAAGGTTGATGGGTAGGCTCCAGGATGTACATGTTTATAGAGGGGCAACTGATATATCGGATCATTATTTAGTTGTAGCTACAGTTAGAGTAAGAGGTAGATGGGAAAAGAGGAAGGTGGCAACAACAAGTAAGAGGGAGGTGAAAGTGTATAAACTAAGGGAGGAGGAAGTTCGGGTGAGATATAAGCGACTATTGGCAGAAAGGTGGGCTAGTGCAAAGATGAGTAGTGGGGGGGTTGAAGAGGGTTGGAATAGTTTTAAAAATGCAGTATTAGAATGTGGGGCAGAAGTTTGTGGTTATAGGAGGGTGGGGGCAGGAGGAAAGAGGAGTGATTGGTGGAATGATGAAGTAAAGGGTGTGATAAAAGAGAAAAAGGTAGCTTATGAGAGGTTTTTACAAAGCAGAAGTGTTATAAGAAGAGCAGAGTATATGGAGAGTAAAAGAAAGGTAAAGAGAGTGGTGAGAGAGTGCAAAAGGAGAGCAGATGATAGAGTGGGAGAGGCACTGTCAAGAAATTTTAATGAAAATAAGAAAAAAATTTGGAGTGAGTTAAACAAGTTAAGAAAGCCTAGGGAAAATATGGATTTGTCAGTTAAAAACAGAGTAGGGGAGTTAGTAGATGGGGAGATGGAGGTATTGGGTAGATGGCGAGAATATTTTGAGGAACTTTTAAATGTTAAGGAAGAAACAGAGGCAGTAATTTCATGCACTGGTCAGGGAGGTATACCATCTTTTAGGAGTGAAGAAGAGCAGAATGTAAGTGTGGGGGAGGTACGTGAGGCATTACGTAAAATGAAAGGGGGTAAAGCAGCTGGAACTGATGGGATCATGACAGAAATGTTAAAAGCAGGGGGGGATATAGTGTTGGAGTGGTTGGTACTTTTGTTTAATAAATGTATGAAAGAGGGGAAGGTACCTAGGGATTGGCAGAGAGCATGTATAGTCCCTTTATATAAAGGGAAAGGGGACAAAAGAGACTGTAAAAATTATAGAGGAATAAGCTTACTGAGTATACCAGGAAAAGTGTACGGTAGGGTTATAATTGAAAGAATTAGAGGTAAAACAGAATGTAGGATTGCGGATGAGCAAGGAGGTTTTAGAGTGGGTAGGGGATGTGTAGATCAGGTGTTTACATTGAAGCATATATGTGAACAGTATTTAGATAAAGATAGGGAAGTTTTTATTGCATTTATGGATTTAGAAAAAGCATATGATAGAGTGGATAGAGGAGCAATGTGGCAGATGTTGCAAGTATATGGAATAGGTGGTAAGTTATTAAATGCTGTAAAGAGTTTTTATGAGGATAGTGAGGCTCAGGTTAGGGTGTGTAGAAGAGAGGGAGACTACTTCCCGGTAAAAGTAGGTCTTAGACAGGGATGTGTAATGTCACCATGGTTGTTTAATATATTTATAGATGGGATTGTAAAGGAAGTAAATGCTAGGGTGTTTGGGAGAGGGGTGGGATTAAATTATGGGGAATCAAATTCAAAATGGGAATTGACACAGTTACTTTTTGCTGATGATACTGTGCTTATGGGAGATTCTAAAGAAAAATTGCAAAGGTTAGTGGATGAGTTTGGGAATGTGTGTAAAGGTAGAAAGTTGAAAGTGAACATAGAAAAGAGTAAGGCGATGAGGGTGTCAAATGATTTAGATAAAGAAAAATTGGATATCAAATTGGGGAGGAGGAGTATGGAAGAAGTGAATGTTTTCAGATACTTGGGAGTTGACGTGTCGGCGGATGGATTTATGAAGGATGAGGTTAATCATAGAATTGATGAGGGAAAAAAGGTGAGTGGTGCGTTGAGGTATATGTGGAGTCGAAAAACGTTATCTATGGAGGCAAAGAAGGGAATGTATGAAAGTATAGTAGTACCAACACTCTTATATGGGTGTGAAGCTTGGGTGGTAAATGCAGCAGCGAGGAGACGGTTGGAGGCAGTGGAGATGTCCTGTTTAAGGGCAATGTGTGGTGTAAATATTATGCAGAAAATTCGGAGTGTGGAAATTAGGAGAAGGTGTGGAGTTAATAAAAGTATTAGTCAGAGGGCAGAAGAGGGGTTCTTGAGGTGGTTTGGTCATTTAGAGAGAATGGATCAAAGTAGAATGACATGGAAAGCATATAAATCTATAGGGGAAGGAAGGCGGGGTAGGGGTCGTCCTCGAAAGGGTTGGAGAGAGGGGGTAAAGGAGGTTTTGTGGGTAAGGGGCTTGGACTTCCAGCAAGCGTGCGTGAGTGTGTTAGATAGGAGTGAATGGAGACGAATGGTACTTGGGACCTGACGATCTGTTGGAGTGTGAGCAGGGTAATATTTAGTGAAGGGATTCAGGGAAACCGGTTATTTTCATATAGTCGGACTTGAGTCCTGGAAATGGGAAGTACAATGCCTGCACTTTAAAGGAGGGGTTTGGGATATTGGCAGTTTGGAGGGATATGTTGTGTATCTTTATATGTGTATGCTTCTAGACCGTTGTATTCTGAGCACCTCTGCAAAAACAGTGATAATGTGCGAGTGTGGTGAAAGTGTTGAATGATGATGAAAGTATTTTCTTTTTGGGGATTTTCTTTCTTTTTTGGGTCACCCTGCCTCGGTGGGAGATGGCCGACTTGTTGAAAAAAAAAAAAAAAATTTATCTTATTCCCAAATAGTTATTGCTGCAATAATTCCATGTCCAGTAACCTCCTACTGTTTTTTTGTTTCCTGAAAACTTTATATGATAATTTTGTATCTCACTGAGTAAACAATGGCAGGGTGTGTGTAAGGTGGTAAAGTAAGATGGAAAAATGCACAATGTTGTACGACAAGATATTGTATTATGGAGACTCACACATGCTATCCAGATGGGTGGTGAAATTTCATATAATGAATCTAAAGAAATTAGTGTTTAGTTGGCAGAATATTGCCCATCTATTGGATTTAATATTGTTTTGATGCCCTGTTATTTATCTGCTTTCACAGGCTGCCAGTTTGGAAAAGGTCAGAAAAACTGTTGCAACAAAATAAACAGCATGCAGGTAAGGGCAGTGGCAATATTCTCAGTTCAAGAGCTTTGTTTCCTTCTACTACACCATTAACAAGCCATCAGTTGTCTGCCCTCAGTGGAGAATCTTCATCTGCAGACCTTACAAAGAGTGGAGAAAGTGTTGAAACAAAGGATGCAGCTGAAGGTGAGAGAAACTGAAAGTGTCATTGATATAGCCATACTTTCTGTACCTAAACTTTCAACAATAGGAGCTTCCTTTTGGAGTATAGTGTGCCATATCCCCACCTATTATTCACCTTTAATGTTCCCAAGAGATCTAGTATGCTCTGTTAAAGCAATCCTACTTCTGGATACTGGAGCTACAATGAATAAGTTGACCTATTCCAAACTTAATGTACAAATATAGTGACTCCAGTGGATTTCTTCCATGCTCTCATTTAACCCTTTCAGGGTTTCCGATGTACTAGTACGTTTTATGCACCAGGGTTATTGACGCACTAGTACGCGTAAATTCTAGCGCCTTCAAATCCAGTGAGAGAAAGCTGGTGGGCCTACATATGAAAGAATGGGTCTATGTGGTCAGTGTGCACAGTATAAAAAAAAATCCTGCAGCACACAGTGTGTAATGAGAAAAAAAAAAACTTTGTGTTTTTGGTTTAAAACAGTGGCTTTGCACTGTATTTTCGTGTGGTATTTATGGCTGCATTCTAGTTTTCCTGGTCTCATTTTATAGAATGGAAGACATGTTACAGAAATTGAGATGATTGGTTTCACAATGAAAAGTACCTTGAAATTGAGCTCAAAGTAGCAGAAATGTTCAACTTTTGCCCAAGTTCAAAAGTAAACCAATCATGCCATGCATCCAATACAGTTTACTTTTGTTTACTTTTGAACTTTGGCAAAAATTGAACATTTCTGCCAAAGTTCAAAAGTAAACAAATCATGCCACGCATCCAATACATGTCAACTGGTGAGTCTAATATTCTTTCACAAGTGCGCTGATATTATTTGTACCATTTCTACACTAATGCAGTAGTCTGCATAACAGTAAATCTTCTATTTTTTGTGAGAATAAAAACTGAAAGTGGAAAGTAAAAGAAATGTAAGAGGGGCCTGGGAACATGACTAATGAACAGAGGAAATGTTATTTTAGTGCCAGGAATGTCTTTCTTGTTTATTCTGGACCCTATTTGGAAATTGGCATCTGAAATTTGTGTGAAATTGGTAAAATTGCTAATTTCTGACCACTTTATTGGATAGTTGAAATTGGTAAATGGGTAGTTTCTTGTATCTCATTTGATAGAAAAAAATGGAGTTCTAGCAAAATAGTAACGATTTTTGTCGACTAGTACACTGGAATTGGCCGAAAATAGGACTGAAAGTGGGCGAAATCGCCAATGCGTAAACATTGTCGAGACTGCTAACTTTGCAAGAGCATAATTCCATAAGTTTTCCATCGAATTTCATACTTTTGGTGTCATTATGATCGGGAAAAGATTCTCTATCATTTCATAAGAAATTTTTTTTTTTTTTTTTCCCGAAAAATTTTCGACCCTGAGAACAAGTTTAGGAGAGGGCCTCTCGAACTTGAAAGGGTTAAATTCATGACCCAGTAAGTTTTTGCTACCTGGGGTCTACCTGGAGGGTGTTCTTGGGGTCAGTGCCTCCCACAGCCCAAGTCTAAGCCTTCTGGTGGATCAGGGACTGATCAACCAGGCTGTTACTGCTGGCCGCATGTAATCCAACGTACAAACCATAGCATGGCTGATCAGGTATTGACTTTAAATTTTATGAAATTATGGGATTTTTCCAGTGAGTGTTAATTTTTGTGAAAGCAGTAGTTTCGGAAACTGTTACAAAATGTCTTTCAAATACAGTGGAACCTCTACTTACGAGTTGAATCTGTTCCATGACCTTGCTCGCAACTGGATTTGCTCGTTTGCAGAGTCAGTTTTCCTCATTTAAACTAATTGAAATGGAATTAATTCGTTCCAGTGGAATTCCAGGCATGAGAAAATACTTTAATAATTTCCCTAATATTAACTCTACAACTTATTTATCTATCACAATTCATGTAATATGACATAATAAACAATATTAATAGCATAGAAACATGATATATACACTAGAATGAATAAAATACATGCCATTAGGTATGTGGCTAGTGATGGTGACAGCAGCCATTGTTGTTGGGGTTTATAGGGCCACCACAGCAGCCATTCCTGCTCCTGACTACATGTGTAGAGAACCTAGGATAACCCAAAAAAGTCAGACAGAGTGACTTATAAGTGCTATACTCTTAATGCTTCACTTAATTGCTACACTCTTAATTCTGCACTTAACTGCTACACTCTTAATGCTACACTTTGCCACTGCTGCTTCATGTTGTCTGCCACTGCTACCTCATGATGTCTGCCACTGCTGCTTCATGTTGGCTGCCACTGCTGCTTCATGTTGTCTGCCACTGCTACCTCATGATGTCTGTCACTGCTGCTTCATGTTGTCTGCCACTGCTACCTTATGATGTCTACCACTGATGTCGCCAAAGAATCGAACATTTCTGCTATTTTCAGCTCATTTTCAAGGTACTTTTCATCGTGAAACCAATTAAAATCATATTTATTTTTGTAGTATATCTTCCATTCTACACTTCACAGACACGCACATGCATATATATATACATACATCTAGGTTTTTCTCCTTTTTCTAAATAGCTCTTGTTCTTCTTATTTCTTCTATTGTCGTTGGGGAACTGGAAAAGAATCTTTCCTCCATAAGCCATGCGTGTCGTATGAGGCGACTAAAATGCCGGGAGCAATGGGCTGCTAACCCCTTCTCCTGTAGACATTTACTAAAAAAGAGAAGAAGAAAAACTTTATAAAACTGGGATGCTTGAATGTGCATGGATGTAGTGCGGATGACAAGAAACAGATGATTGCTGACGTTATGAATGAAAAGAAGTTGGATGTCCTGGCCCTAAGCGAAACAAAGCTGAAGGGGGTAGGGGAGTTTCGGTGGGGGGAAATAAATGGGATTAAATCTGGAGTATCTGAGAGAGTTAGAGCAAAGGAAGGGGTAGCAGTAATGTTGAAGGATCAGTTATGGAAGGAGAAAAGAGAATATGAATGTGTAAATTCAAGAATTATGTGGATTAAAGTAAAGGTTGGATGCAAAAAGTGGGTCATAATAAGCGTGTATGCACCTGGAGAAGAGAGGAATGTAGAGGAGAGAGAGAGATTTTGGGAGATGTTAAGTGAATGTATAGGAGCCTTTGAACCAAGTGAGAGAGTAATTGTGGTAGGGGACCTGAATGCTAAAGTAGGAGAAACTTTTGGAGAGGGTGTGGTAGGTAAGTTTGGGGTGCCAGGTGTAAATGATAATGGGAGCCCTTTGATTGAACATTGTATAGAAAGGGGTTTAGTTATAGGTAATACATATTTTAAGAAAAAGAGGATAAATAAGTATACAAGATATGATGTAGGGCAAAATGACAGTAGTTTGTTGGATTATGTATTGGTAGATAAAAGACTGTTAAGTAGACTTCAGGATGTACATGTTTATAGAGGGGCCACAGATATATCAGATCACTTTCTAGTTGTAGCTACACTGAGAGTAAAAGGTAGATGGGATACAAGGAGAATAGAAGCATCAGGGAAGAGAGAGGTGAAGGTTTATAAACTAAAAGAGGAGGCAGTTAGGGTAAGATATAAACAGCTATTGGAGGATAGATGGGCTAATGAGAGCATAGGCAATGGGGTCGAAGAGGTATGGGGTAGGCTTAAAAATGTAGTGTTAGAGTGTTCAGCAGAAGTTTGTGGTTACAGGAAAGTGGGTGCGGGAGGGAAGAGGAGCGATTGGTGGAATGATGATGTAAAGAGAGTAGTAAGGGAGAAAAAGTTAGCATATGAGAAGTTTTTACAAAGTAGAAGTGATGCAAGGAGGGAAGAGTATATGGAGAAAAAGAGAGAGGTTAAGAGAGTGGTGAAGCAATATAAAAAGAGAGCAAATGAGAGAGTGGGTGAGATGTTATCAACAAATTTTGTTGAAAATAAGAAAAAGTTTTGGAGTGAGATTAACAAGTTAAGGAAGCCTAGAGAACAAATGGATTTGTCAGTTAAAAATAGGAGAGGAGAGTTAGAGGTATTGGGAAGATGGAGGGAATATTTTGAGGAATTGTTAAATGTTGATGAAGATAGGGAAGCTGTGATTTCGTGTATAGGGCAAGGAGGAATAACATCTTGTAGGAGTGAGGAAGAGCCAGTTGTGAGTGTGGGGGAAGTTCGTGGGCAGTAGGTAAAATGAAAGGGGGTAAGGCAGCCGGGATTGATGGGATAAAGATAGAAATGTTAAAAGCAGGTGGGGATATAGTTTTGGAGTGGTTGGTGCAATTACAGTGGACCCCCGGTTAACGATATTTTTTCACTCCCGAAGTATGTTCAGGTGCCAGTACTGACCGAATTTGTTAACATAAGAAATATTGTGAAGTAGATTAGTCCATTTCAGACCCCCAAACATACACGTACAAACGCACTTACATAAATACACTTACATAATTGGTCACATTCGGAGGTAATCGTTATGCGGGGGTCCACTGTATTTAATAAATGTATGGAAGAAGGTAAGGTACCTAGGGATTGGCAGAGAGCATGCATAGTTCCTTTGTATAAAGGCAAAGGGGACAAAAGAGAGTGCAAAAATTATAGGGGGATAAGTCTGTTGAGTGTACCTGGTAAAGTGTATGGTAGAGTTATTATTGAAAGAATTAAGAGTAAGACGGAAAATAGGATAGTAGATGAACAAGGAGGCTTTAGGAAAGGTAGGGGGTGTGTGGACCAGGTGTTTACAGTGAAACATATAAGTGAACAGTATTTAGATAAGGCTAAAGAGGTCTTTGTGGCATTTATGGATTTGGAAAAGGCATATGACAGGGTGGATAGGGGGGCAATGTGGCAGATGTTGCAGGTGTATGGTGTAGAAGGTAGGTTACTGAAAGCAGTGAAGAGTTTTTACGAGGATAGTGAGGCTCAAGTTAGAGTATGTAGGAAAGAGGGAAATTATTTCCCAGTAAAAGTAGGCCTTAGACAAGGATGTGTGATGTCACCGTGGTTGTTTAATATATTTATAGATGGAGTTGTAAGAGAAGTAAATGCGAGGGTCTTGTCAAGAGGCGTGGAGTTAAAAGATAAAGAATCACACATAAAGTGGGAGTTGTCACAGTTGCTCTTTGCTGATGGCACCGTGCTCTTGGGAGATTCTGAAGAGAAGTTGCAGAGATTGGTGGATGAATTTGGTAGGGTGTGCAAAAGAAGAAAATTAAAAGTGAATACAGGAAAGAGTAAGGTTATGAGGATAACAAAAAAATTAGGTGATGAAAGATTGGATATCAGATTGGAGGGAGAGAGTATGGAGGAGGTGAATGTATTCAGATATTTGGGAGTGGACGTGTCAGCGGATGGGTCTATGAAAGATGAGGTGAATCATAGAATTGATGAGGGGAAAAGGGTGAGTGGTGCACTTAGGAGTCTGTGGAGACAAAGAACTTTGTCCTTGGAGGCAAAGAGGGGAATGTATGAGAGTATAGTTTTACCAATGCTCTTATATGGGTGTGAAGCATGGGTGATGAATGTTGCAGCGAGGAGAAGGCTGGAGGCAGTGGAGATGTCATGTCTGAGGGCAATGTGTGGTGTGCATATAATGCAGAGAATTCGTAGTTTGGAAGTTAGGAGGAGGTGCGGGATTACCAAAACTGTTGTCCAGAGGGCTGAGGAAGGGTTGTTGAGGTGGTTCGGACATGTAGAGAGAATGGAGCGAAACAGAGTGACTTCAAGAGTGTATCAGTCTGTAGTGGAAAGAAGGCGGGGTAGGGGTCGGCCTAGGAAAGGTTGGAGGGAGGAGGTAAAGGAGGTTTTGTGTGCGAGGGGCTTGGACTTCCAGCAGGCATGCGTGAGCGTGTTTAATAGGAGCGAATGGAGACAAATGGTTTTTAATACTTGACGTGCTGTTGGAGTGTGAGCAAAGTAACATTTATGAAGGGGTTCAGGGAAACCGGCAGGCCGGACTTGAGTCCTGGAGATGGGAAGTTCAGTGCCTGCACTCTGAAGGAGGGGTGTTAATGTTGCAGTTTAAAAACTGTAGTGTAAAGCACCCTTCTGGCAAGACAGTGATGGAGTGAATGATGGTGAAAGTTTTTCTTTTTCAGGCCACCCTGCCTTGGTGGGAATCGGCCAGTGTGATAATAAAAAAAATAAAAAAATCTTCCATTGTATCACATGAGACCAAATAAAACGAGATTACAACCATAAAAACCACACAAAAATATAACGCTAAGGAGAAGCTAATGGCTGAGAAGTCAACTCCGTTATTTATGGTCTGATTTCTTTCATTTTTGGTGTACCTTAAGAAGCATCTTTTCATCATACATTGCCTAAGTTTCAATAAGATAGTCCAACAAACAACTGAGATCCAATTCCCTAAATCAAGAGCAAGAGCCCCCTCACCAGTGGCAATTAACCTCCTGTGAGGCCCGCTCGCATCTGGAAATTTTGCTCGTATCTGGAAGCAAAAAATCTACTGAGCAGCTGCTCATATCTGGAAAAACTCGCTCATGGATGCACTCCTAAGTAGAGGTTCCACTGTATGCATTCTCCTTTATAACATTATTGTATACAGTACAGTTGTCAGTACAAAATTCTTGGGGGTTACATTCCTAGAGGTCCCACAAAATTAAAAATCTTGATTAATACAAAATTAAGTCTATGTAAACAATTTTGTTCAAGATTTAGATTCTTTGTTTATTTCAGATACCATACTCTTTTACTATGTCATTCTAATCTAGTTAATCTTGATATTCACAAAAAAGAATATCCAGAATAAGGAGAGATTTGGCATGGGAAAGTCATTCAGTATTATTTGAACAAGATCTTAACCCTTTCAGGGTCCAGAGGCCAAATTTCAAAGTGTGCACCAGTGTCCAAGAATTTTCAAAAAATAATTTTGCTATTTTTTCTTATGAAATGGTAGAGAATCTTTTTCTGAAGGTAATAAAATAAAAAGTATGAAATTTGGTGGAAAACCGACGAAATTATGCTCTCGCGAATTTTGATGTGTCAGCGATATTTACGCATCGGCGATTTTGCCGACTTTGACTCCCATTTTAGGCCAATTACATTATTCCAGTCAACCAACTTCTTAGTTATTTCAGTAGTATTACTTCTATTCTATCGATTGAGCACAAGAAATCGCCAAATCAACTGTTTCACCTACAAAATAATGTGATCGGAAATTGGTAATTTGGCCAATTTAGTGCAAAGTTCAAAATATCCCAATTTCAAAATAGGGTCCAGAATAAACAATGCAGGCATTCCTGGCACTAAACTAACATTTCCTTTGTTAATCAGTTACATTTTCAGGCTTTAAAAATGAATTCCATTTTGATTTTTTATTCACATAATGAATTTTTATTCAAACCAAAAAATAGAAGATTTACTGTTATGCAATATTGTAATAATTGTATAAATAATATCACCACATTTGTGAACGTATATTAGACCCACCAGCTGGCGTGTATTAGACGTGTGAGGTCATTTGTTTACTCTTGAACATCGACAAAAATTTAACATTTTCACTACTTTGAGCTCAATTTCAAGCCATTTCCAATACTAAAACCAATCAAAATCAACTCTATTTCTGTAATATATCTTCCATTCTATCAAATGAGACCAAGAAATCGCAAATACAACCATAAAAAACATACAAAAAACAATGCAAAGTCACTGTTTTAATCGAAAATTATGGTCTAAGTTTTTTTCCTCTCATTTTGCACTGTGTGCTGCAGGATTTGTTTAATGTGATGCACACATACTGCATAGATGTATTCTCAAATATCTAGGCCCAAATTTACTTCTCATAGCTTATCAGAGTGAGCTGAGCTCATGGCGTAGATCTACGGTTTGGACCCTCAACGTAAAGCCGTAGATCTACAGCACAGACCCTGAAAGGGTTAATGTCATATGCTAAGCTTAAATAAAAGGGGCATTGCCAGTCATGTGCTATGCCTGATGAAAAAAAGGTATCCCCTGAAAACCTGCAGATAATTAAATCTGTTCACAGTTTTCACATATGTAAGAACATTGGATAAATAAGCAGCCTTGCACAATTGTAGGGAACTGTATAAATACTTAACTTGCTGTTGGCCAGTGTGTGCAAGCTTGTTTTCATAAGTCAGTCAAAGATTAGGCAGGAGGCTCAATTTTTTTAAATGCATTGTGCTACTATATAATAATTGCATTATAATTAATTATAGACTAATTTTGAATGACTGTTTTGGAGATATGACAAAAACTGACACCTTCTCCCACTCCCATAAAAAAATTGAAAATTGACTTTAACCCTTTCAGGGTCCGTCCCGTAGATCTACGGCTGGTCGGTGAGTGTCCAAACCGTAGATCTACGCCAAAATTCTAGCGCCATCAAATTTAGCGCGAAAGCGCTCATAGGCCTACATATGAGAGAATGGGTCTGCGCCGTGGGTGTGCACCGTAAACAAAAAATCTAGGCGCCCCCATAGCATTGTGGGAACGCCGGCTCAGTCACCCTTGTTCACCATGTCTCGTCGCAAGTCAGCTCTCACTCCCCGGAAAATTGGGACTCTCCTCTTCCTGTCTGATAGTTCTGACACTGATGGAAGTGGAAATGAAGACGAATTCTACGGCTTTGATAAGTTAGTGACCGAAAATAATGACCAGGATATCGATAATAGTGCAGAAAACCCCGACGATCCTCGACCTTCTACCTCTGGTGTGGGCACTCGTGACTCACGGTCGGGTGTTCCTAAACGTAAGAGAAAACTAATATTTTCCCGTGGCCTGGCCTCTGACTTCAGTAATGACGATGATTCTGACGTGGATTGTGATTTTATTGCGCTCGACGATCATTCGAGTAGTGATAGTGAGGAAACATATTCACCAGTGAAGCGTCGGTATGTTCGCCGCCGCATGCGCTCGGGTAGTGTACCCTATGCTGTGCCCAGGGGACGGAGTACATCCCGTAGTACATCCCGGAGTACATCCCGTGGCCCTACACCCGTTGTAGGTAGTGATAGTGAGGATGATGTGGCTACACTTGGCATGGATGGGCCACAGACATCAGTGGATGGTGTTAGTGGGGCTGGTGGTGGTAGTGGCACCGCCATGCGTGACTCGCTGTGCCACGCGGGAACCCACGCTGCTGACTCGTCAGTTCAAGGACAAAGCGGAGCGTCACCCACCAGCCCGCCACAACCACCCGTACAACCAGCCTATGATGTCCAGTATCCACCAGCAAACCGTATCTGGGATTGGCAGCAAAATCCCAATTTTGTTCCCAGCCCTCACCACTTTGATGACTCGCAAAGTGGAATTCTACCTACCTGTCCCCTTGGAACCACGGCCAATGAACTGGAATTCTTTGAATTATTCTTTGACCAGCCATTGATGGAAACTATTGTCAGGGAAAGTAATAAGTATTTTCAGTACACCATGGCAAATACAATCTTATCACCACAGTCAAGACTACACAGGTGGAAAGAGACGACTGTTGCAGAAATGTATTTGCTTTTTGCAACAATAATGCTTATGCCTCACGTCTATAAGCATAATATAAAAGCATACTGGTCCACAGATCGGCTAATTTGTACCCCATCCTTCAGTGAAATAATACCAGTGAACAGGTTTATCTTACTGTTACGTATGTTGCACTTCTCTGACAAAACCAGGCCTGACAGAAGTGACAGGTTATACAAGATTAGAAATGTTTTCATGTATCTCAAACAAAAGTTCAGGATATACTTTTATCCATTCAAGAATCTTGTAATTGACGAGTCTTTGATTTTGTTCAAAGGTAGACTGTCATTCAAGCAGTATATACCGAGCAAGAGGAACCGCTTTGGTATAAAATTGTTTGTACTCTGTGATTGTGACAGTGGCCTGGTGTTGGATATTGTTGTATACACGGGTAGTAAAACATTGAAAGATACCAAGATGTTATTGGGTATATCAGGTGACGTAGTGAGAAACATGATGGCACCTTATCTTGGTAAGGGCCATACATTATATACCGATAACTGGTACACAAGCCCATTACTCAGTGATTTCATGCGAATGAACAAGACAGATGTGTGTGGCACAGTGCGTTCTAATCGTAAACATATGCCCAGGCTCAACGCAGGTGTTCGTGGTGATGACGTGCAGGTGTTTACTGCCAATGACATCATGGCATTACGGTGGCATGACAAACGAGATGTCACATTGTTGACAACCATTCACCGTAATGAAATGCAAGACAGTGGCAAAGTTGATCGAGTGACTAATGAACGTATTCGAAAACCAGTGACAGTGATTGATTATACACAAAACATGCGCTTGGTTGACAAGTGTGACATGCAGATTGGTTTTGTTGACTGTATTCGTAAGAGTTACAAGTGGTACATGAAACTTTTCTTCCATCTCATGGACATTTCAATGCTGAATGCATATAATATGTTCCAAATAAAGACTGGTAACAGACCACCGTATGGTGAATTTTGTTTGTCTGTTGTCAGACAACTCATAATGAAGTACCAGGTAACAACACCTGCAATACAACATGGTCCTCGAATTCATCACAATATACCCAAGCGTTTGAGAAGAGAAGGTGATCATTTCATAATACAGCTTCCTTCAACTCAAAAGAAATTTGCTCAGAAGAGATGCATTGTCTGTGCACAAACAAAACGACGGCAACAAAGACGCAAAGACACTCGGTTTATGTGTGAGGAATGTAAGGTGCCTCTGTGCATGGTGCCTTGTTTCAAGGAGTTCCACAAGCTCCAGCAGTTCTAAAACCATGTCCAGTGATTGTAAATATGTAAATATATGATAGAACATTAGTATTATACAATATTTGTGCATGTTTATTGTAATAAACAACAGTGGTAATCAATAATATGATAATAACTTTAGTGCGGTTATTGTGTGCAATACAGTGAGTTTATATATATAAATTATATACAGTATTGGTCTCTCAGGCCCCAAATGTTAGTAGGAATAGAAAAAAATTGGAAAAGAAAAGAAAAAACAACTAAAACAACAAAATAATATAATACGCGTATGTGGAATTCGTCGATGTTGCCGCCACCACATCATTTTCTACAAACTTCTTGGCACTGTATCTCGGTAAGTACTGATCAGATTCTAATTTTTTTTGTTTTATTACCTTCTCAAAAATATGCTCTTTAATTCTGTAAGAAAAAATAATTTTTTTTTTTTTTCAAAATTTCTTGGACACTGGTGCGTGACTTCAGATTTTGGCCTTGGACCCTGAAAGGGTTAACTTGGAAAAAATTCTTGGATGGCATTTACAATTGAAACCACATATCCTCTCCCACCCCTACACCCACCCAGGGTTTGTGGCCATCACCCACCGAGGCAGGGTGACCCAAAAAAGAAACAATTTCACCATCATTTACACTATCACTGTCTTGCCAGAGGCAGGCAGATACAACAGTTTACATGTCCCTCTAAACAGCAAATATCCCAAACCCTTGCTTTAGAGTGCAGGCACTGTACTTCCCACCTCCAGGACTCAAGTCAGGCTAACCAATTTCCCTGTATCCTTTTACAAAATATTACCTTGCTCACACTCCAACAGCTCATCAAGTCCCATAAACCATTTGTCTCCACTCACTCCTATCTAACATGCTCACACATGCCTGCTGAATGACTTGGAGGGTGTATAAATCTGTAATGGAGGGAAGGTGGGGTAGGGGTCATACTAGGAAAGGGTGGTGGTAGGGGGGGTACAGGGGGCTTTGTGTGCTCGAGGCTTCAACATCCAGCTGGGGTGTTTGTTCAGTTTATTCCATACATTTTTAAATTTTGTTTGTTTTAAAATCTAGAAATATAAGGGTACATTTTTCATTATGGCCACTTGTGTCCCTCCATCCAGGTGTCCATTCATTATACTTAGCCATAGCTACACTACAAGTACTACTTTACATGGATCCATAGGTGATGTTACCATAATAGTAGCCATCACTTTTTGCACAACATTTTCTTTAAATCCTTCATTATACAGTGCTATATGATTATTTTTCATTGTATTAAAGCAACAATTTCAGATACAAGTTTAACAGTTGAGGAGAATGAAGAAGAGGGAGAGGAAGATGAAGGACAGCTTGGATCAGTTTATTTACTTCTGACAAACAGTCAGAAGATAGCACAAGCCAATGCTGCAGTGAGGTGAGTGTTAGAGGACTTTTTGTTGTTCCTTTGTCTTGGTACTGGTGAACATTATTGAGTTCTAAATTATTTTTTTATGAGAGAGAGACAGAATTTGGCAGACCCGAACCCATCTGATATTACCATGATGCCAAATGACTTCAAAAAAGCGATGAATGATATACCCATGCACTCTGCCCCAGGCCCAGACTCATGGAACTCCGTGTTCATCAAGAACTGCAGAAAGCCCCTATCATGTGCTTTTAACATCCTATGGAGAGGGAGCATGGACACAGAGGTTGTCCCACAGCTGCTAAAAACAACAGACATAGCCCCACTCCACAATAGCAAAGAACTACGGACCAATAGCGCTTACATTCCTTATCATAAAAATCTTTGAAAGGGTTCTAAGAAGTAAGATCACCACCCATCTAGATACCCATCAGTTACACAACCCAGGGCAAAGTAGGTTTAGAGCAGGTCGCTCCTGTCTGTCCCAACTACTGGACCACTATGACAAGGTCCTGCGTGATAAAGGAATAACAGGAAAAGTTGGTAGGTGGATCTATAATTTCCTAACAAATAGAACACAGAGGAGTAGTAAACAGAGTAAAGTCTGAGGCAGCTATGGTGAAAAGCTCTGTTACACAAGGCAGAGTACTCACTCCCATCATGTTCCTCATCCTCATGTCTGACATAGACAGGGATGTAAGCCACAGCAGATGACACCCAAATTTGCATGGCAGTGTCCTCCATTGAAGACACCGCAAGACTCCAGGTGGACATCAACCAGCTCTTTAAATGGGCCGCAGAAAACAATATGAAGTTCAATGATGAGAAATTTCAATTAAAAATGGAAAATGTGAGGAAATTAAAACTATATTGGAGTATAAAACAAATTCCAACCACACAATAGAGTGAAAAACTAATGTAAAAGACCTGGGAGTGATTATGTTAGAGGATCTCACCTTCAAAGACCATAACATTGTATCAGTCGCATCTGCTAGAAAAATGACAGGATGGATAATGAGAACCTTCAAAACTAGGGATGCCAAGCCTATGATGACACTCTTTAGGTCACTTGCTCTATCTAGGCTGGAATATTGCTGCACACTAACAACACTTTTCAAGACAGGTGAAATTACTGACCTAGAAAGTGTACAGAGAACCTTCATGGCACACATAACTGTGATAAAACACCTCAATTACTGGGAACGCTTTAAGTTCCTCAACCTGTACTCCCTAGAATGCAGATGGGAGAGATCCATGATTATATACACTTGGAAAGTCCTAGAGGGATTAATACCGAACTTGCACACAAAAATCACTCCCTATGAAAGCAAAAGTCTCGGCAGATGATGCAACATTCCCCCAATGAAAAGCAGGGGCACCACTACCACGATAAGAGACAACACAATAAGTGTCAGGGGCCCAAGACTGTTCAACTGCCTCCCAGCATACATAAGGGGGATTACCAATAGACCCATGACTGTCTTAAAGAAGGCACCTAAAGTCAGTAGCAGACCAGCCAGGCTGTGGTTCATACGTTGGGTTCCATGCGGCCAACAGTAACAGCCTGGTTAATTGGGCCCTGATCCACCACGAGGCCTGGTCACAGACCGGGCTGTGGGGGCGTTGACCCCCAAAACCTTCTCCAGGTATACTGTACACTATTTCTTTTTTGTCTGTGTTTCCCTGTTTATATTCTGCTGTAGAAGAAATAGGCTTAGTGACCCGAACCTGCCTTCACACTATTTAGCCTTGACTTTGTCCTCCACCATATCAGCAGTATACTGTACTGCTACTTTCTTCCTTCTCAGTTATTTTTTTTTTTATTTACAGCTTTGCCTCCAAACTCACAGGATTTCTGATTTGTGGAATTGGACTATCCAACATTTTTGATGATGGGTAATTTGCAAATAGATTTGATTATCCATGGGTTTCTTGAGAGAGATTAACTCTTTTAGGGTGGATCCTATAGTACTATGGCTTTGAATCCCGGGTTGGTCCGTTTGTTCTACATGATGAGCTCATCTCTCTCAGATAAACTGTGAGCAGTAAATTTGGGCCTAAATATGAGAAAATGGGTCTGTGCGGCAAGTATGCACCATATAAAAAAAAATTTGCAGCACGCTGTGCATAATGAGAAAAAATGCAGTGACTGAATCCCTTATTTTATTTTCTTACCCATTTTTAGTTCTTATCTCCTGTTTTTTAGACTTCTAATGCTAGTCACCCCATTTAATTTGTACCATTGAATAACCCTCAGGTGTTTAGTGTTTTCCAAGAATATATGTCAAAATAATAAAGCTGTAGTGTCTTCTTAGGTCACTTCCCACAGCTGCTATGACAGCTGCAGCACAGTAATATTGATCAAGCAAGACAACAAATATGCTTGTTTAACAATTTTCAAAACATAAACATTAATAACAATCATCACTGCCTCACCTTCAGTGGAAATGCACTTGCTGATTTTTTTTATTCTGACTTAATATGCCAGCTTTGACTTTCTTTGTTAGCTCATAAGTTCATTTATCACATTACTGCACCTTTCTTTGCAGATTTCTCCTTTCAGAATTATAGTTCTTTACGGCCCATACCGGTTTTGCACGTTTTGTGAATTTAATAATAGCAGAAGGCTGTGCAGACCAACTAATTGACATTAGTACAAATCCCATAGCTTTTGAAAAAGAAATGAACAACTTGCCCACTCTGCATGTGGATCAGATTCATGGAATGCTCTATTTATAAAGAAGTGCAAAGTACCACTAGCACAAGTCCTCAGTATTCTTTGGAGAAAGAGCTTAGATCTAGGTGAAATACTGGAGGCCTTAAAGAGTGCAGACATAGCTCCTTTGCTTAAGGGAGGTAGTAGAACACTAGTTAAAAATTACAGACCAGTAGCCCTAACTTCTCACATCATAAAAATCTGAAAGCGTGATGAGAAGGCATATTACAAATTTCATGGACCAGCATAACCCGAACCAGCATGGTTTTAGAGCAGGACAATCATGCCTGTCACAGCTGCTGACCCTCTGATATACCTTTGAAGAGTTTTGAGTGTTTATCTACTCTCTAAGCCCGGTCATGGGCCAGGCTCGTCTGGTGCTTGCCTGGTCAACCAGGCTGTTGCTGCTGGAGGCCCGTTGCCCCACATATCCATCACAGCCTGGTTGATCTGGCACCTGGTGAAGATACTTGTCCAGTTTCCTCCTGAAGGCTTCTACACTTGTTCCAGCAGTGTTTCTGATATCTTCTGGTAAGATGTTGAAATGTCTGGGACCCCAAGCCCTTTGGTAAATAAAGTGAGGAACACGATCCAGAGGGATTTTGAAGGGTTTGAGGCAGACCCTTTCCCTGCCGATCCTCTGCCTGTTGTGGAAGGTGTTGTGGCATTGGGCAAGTCCATGGGGTTGGAGGTGAGTGACGGGGATGTGGACGAGTTGGTGGAGGACCACAGGGAAGAGCTAACCACTGACAAACTGCAAGAGCTTCAACTGGAACAGCATCAGACCACAGCCGAGGAACTTTCTCCAGAGGAGGAGGAAGAGGGAGTGGATGAGGTGCCTTCTTCAAAGATTAAGGAGATTTGTGCCAAGTGGAATGAGTTGCAAAGTTTTGTTGGAAAGTATCACCCTGACCAAGCTGAAACACGCCATATCTGCAACATGTACAATGACATTGTTGTGTCCCACTTCAGGAAAATCTTAAAGAAACACCAGAAAAAGACCTCTCTGGACAGATATTTTGTGCGACAGGGGTCCAGTGACTCTCAAGTTGTTCCCAGTGGCATTAAAAGAAGAAGGGAAGTAACCCCAGATAAGGACTTGCTACCTAAAGTCCTAATGGAAGGAGATTCTCCTTCCAAACAATAGTGTACACCTTCCTCCTATCCCCTCCTCCTGTCTTCCATCCACCCAGAAGTCTTCAGTAAAGGTAAGTGTAATGTTATTATTATTTTGTATATGCATGTACTTGATTTCTCATTGATTTCAGAATATAAATCTTTATTTAATTTGAAAAAAAAAATTTTATTTTAATATTTTTGGGTGTATGGAACGGATTAATTTTATTTCCATTATTTCTTATGGGGAAAATGGTTTCAAGTTTCGTGAATTTCAACTTTCGGCAGGCTCTCTGGAACGGATTACTCACGAAACTCGGGGATCCACTGTATTACCAAATATAAAAGGAGAAACTTTCGTTTTTCCTTTTGGGCCACCCCGCCTCGGTAGGGTGAGCCACTCGAACTTTACAGCATGAGTCATATATCAAGTGCAAGGGTGTTATTTAACCCTTTCAGGGTTTCCGACATACTAGTACGGCTTACGCACCAGGGTTATTGACGTACTAGAACGCCTAAACTCTAGCGCCTTCAAATCTAGCGAGAGAAAGCTGGTAGGCCTACATATGAAAGAATGGGTCTATATGGTCAGTGTGCGCAGTATAAAAAAAAATCCTGCAGCACACAGTGCGTAATGAGAAAAAAAAACTTTGACCGTGTTTATGGATTAAAACAGCAATTTTGCACTGTATTTTCGTATGGTATTTATGGTTGTATTCTAGTTTTCCTGATCTCATTCTATAGAATGGAAGACATATTACAGAAATTGAGATGATTTTTGATTGGTTTCACAATGAAAAGTACCTTGAAAATTGAGCTCAAAGTAGCAGAAATGTTTGATTTTTACCAAAGTTCAAAAGTAAATAAATCATGATAGGCATCCAATAAACATCAACTGGTGAGTCTGATATTCTTTCACAAGTGCTCTCATATTATTTATACCATTTCTACACTAATGTAATAGTCTGCATAATAATAAATCTTTTATTTTTTGTGAGAATAAAAATTCAAAGTGGAAAGCAAAAGAAATGTAAGAGGGGCCTGGGGACATGACTAACGAACAGAGAACTTGTTATTTTAGTGCCAGGAATGACTGTCTTGTTTATTCTGGACTCTATTTGGAAATTGCCATCTTCTGAAATGTGTGTGAAATTGGCAAAATTGCCAATTTCTAACCACTTTATTGGACAGTTGAAATTGGTAAATGGGTGGTTTCTTGTATTCATTCAATAGAAAAAAATGGAGTTCTAGCATAATAAATATAATTTATGTCAATTAGTACACAGGAATTGGCCAAAAATAGGGCTCGAAGTGGGCGAAATCGCTGATGCGTAAACATAGTTGAGAGCGCTAACTTCGCGAGAGCATAATTCCGTAAGTTTTCCATCAAATTTCATACTTTTGGTGTCATTATGATCGGGAAAAGATTCTCTTTTATTTCATAAGTTTTTTTTTTTTTCCGGAAAATTTTCAACCCTGAGAACGAATTTAGGAGAGGGCCTCTCGACCCTGAAAGGGTTAACAAGGACCTTCTCTAATGTAATAGCAGGTTTACATCAAAAGGTGGTGCAACAAAGATTTGTTAAGTAATAACTCCATTATATTCCTGTTGCTCCTCAAAACTAGGTAAAAGCATCATTAGTGAGTCAAAATAGTTTCCAGCACCATTATTTTAATTACATGTTTAAAGAAGGGGTTGGAAAAAAGAAAGAAATGTACAAGAGAATCCTATTTACTGTGCATCCAGAGAGTATCTTCAATGAAATGCTTTTGAGGAACTATATCCAGGTCCTTATTGCTCGGGAAAAGTGGCCTATCATGCACACTATGAAGTTTGAACAAATAAGCTGAGAGGCAGTGCATAATAACCCATAATTAGAGTGTAATTGCACACTTCCATGTCTTTAACAGTTATGTACCTATTATGTGTATCTGCAATTGTTGAATATGTTGGTGATTAACAATAAAGTGTGAATAAGTTACTTTTTTTTTTTAACACATTGGCCATCTCCCACCGAGGAAAGGTGACCCAAAAAAGAAGGAACACTTTCATCGTCACTCACTCCTTTGCTGTGTTGTCAGAGGCATGCCAACACTATAGTTAAAAAACTTCAGTATATCTACACCCCTCCTTCAGAGTGCAGGCACTGTACTTCCCACCTCCAAGATTCAAGTCCAGCTAACCAGTTTCCCTGAATCCCTTCGCAAATGCTACTTTGCTCACACTCCAACAGCAAATCAAGTCATAAAAACCATTTGCCTCCCTCTGCTTGCTTCTATCTGACGCACCCACTCATGCTGGGAGTCAAAGCCTCTCGCCCACAAAACCTCCTTTACCCCTTTCCTCCAACTGGACAATAATGTAAAAAGTTGTGAAGTGAAGGTATTATGTTGACTGTCGCTCAGCATTGACGAACTCATTTATGCCTGTGGTTTAGAGGACCATCAAGACTTACACTGTATTGAGCCATATTGATCTTTCACACCACTGGCAGCAGGACTCATGTGGCTGAAGACATTGTAGCCCTTAAAAAGCAACAACAACCTCCTCCCACACCAATTTTAACCCTTTGAGGGTCGACAGGCCCTCTCCGAAACTCGTTCTCAGGGTCGGCCAAATTTAAAAAAAAAAAATTATTTTCTCTTATGAAAAGATAGAGAATCTTTTCCCGATCATAAAGACACCAAAAGTTTGAAATTTGATAGAAAACTTACGGAATTATGCTCTCGCAAAGTTAGCGGTCTCGGCGATGTTTACGCATCGGCGATTTTGCCCACTTTGAGCCCCATTTTCGGCCAATTTCACTGTACTAGTCGACAAAAAACATGAATATTTCGCTAGAACTCCATTTTTTCTATCGAATGGATGCAAGAAACCACTCATTTATGAAATTCAACTATCCAGTACAGTGGTCAGAATTTAGCAATTTTGCCAATTTCACACAAATTTCAAAAGATGCCAATTTTGGAATAGGGTCCAGAATAAACAAGAAAGACATTCCTGGCACTAAAATGACATTTCCTCTAGTCATTAGTCATGTCTCAAGTCCCCTCTTATATTCTTTTGCTTTCCACTTTGAATTTTTATTTTCACAAAAAATATAAGATTTACTGTTATGCAGACTACTGCATTAGTGTAAAAAATGGTATAAATATTATTGGTGCACTTGTGAAAGAATATTAGACTCACCAGTTGACGTGTATTGCACGCTTGGCACGATTTGTTTACTTTTGAAGTTTGGTAAAAATCGAACATTTCTGCTACTTTGAGCTCAATTTCAAGGCACCTTTCTTTGTAAAACCAGTCAAAATCATCTCAATTTCTGTAATATGTATTCCATTCTATAAAATGAGACCAAGAAAACTAGAATACAACAATAAATACCATACGAAAATACACTGCAAAGTCGCTGATTTATTAAAAAAAAATGGTCAAAGTTTTTTTTTTCTCATTATGCACTGTGTGCTGCAGGATTTTTTTTAGACTGTGCACACTGACCACATAGACCCATTCTTTCATATGAAGGCCTACCAGCTTTCTCCCACTAGATTTGAGGCCGCTAGAATTTATGAGTACTAGTACGTCAAAAACCCCTACGCGTAAAACGTACTAGTACGACGAAAACCCTCAAAGGGTTAAAAAGCAACAACACCTTCTACACTAATTTGTTACAGTACTTCAGATTTTTTCTTGGTTATTTCATTTCTCAAATACATTCTCATTTAGTACAATATATGTTTTCTTGGAAAAAATGTGGTGAGTTCCTATATATTTGGCACAATCTGGTAAGGAAATATGGCTTATTTTTACTGATGTTGATGGCAGGTGATGAAGGTGGTACCCAATACTGCCTGCTTCATGTTTGTATAGGTATTGCACAGGGCCACATCAACCCTCTCCACACACTTGCCTAACAACAAGCAACAGTAACCAGAATTTAAGGTAAGGTAAAATTTTTCTTTTGATTTTTTAGCCTTTTCTTTTGTCACCGACTGTCTCCCACCAAGATAGGGTTATCCAAAACAAAAGGAAACACATTTACTATCATTCATTCAATTATTGTTCTTCCAGAAGTATGCTGACATGACAGTTTAGATGATCTTCCAGACTGTAACCCCTCACCCCTTCTTTAGAGTTCAGGCACTGTACCTCCCACCTCCAGGACACGGGTCCATAGAACCTGAAAACTAGAACTTTCAGGACAAGATGCTGAGCTAGAATACTGCTGTATTCTAATGACCCCCTTCAAGACAGCTGAGATTGCTGAGCTGGAAAATGTACAGAGAACTTTCTCTGCCCATATATGCTTAATCAAGAACCTGAACTACTAGGAACTCTTTGAAGTCCCTTCAAAGAGTTCCTGGCATGTAAATGAGAAAGGTACCTAATAATTTACTCCTGGAAAATCCTAGAGACTGGTCACCAAACCCAAACACTAGAATCACTCCATATAACAACAAGACACTTTGCAGATGGTGCAAAATACCTCCATTAAAAGTAGGGGCACAACAAATATATGAAGAGAACTAGGTGAGTGTTAGAGGTCCTCAACACTTCAACACCCTCCATACATACATAAGGGTAATTACCAACAAATCTTTGGCTATTTTCCAGTGGGAACTGGACAAGTTCTCATGTGTCACTGCCTGACCAGTTGGGTTGTGGTTTGTATGTCAGACTGAATGCAGCCAGCAGTAACAGCCTTATATTCCCTTGTCATTCTATTCTGCTCTAAATATCTAAACCATCTCGATAACCACTCCTCCTCAGCTCTTTAAATTATACTTTAGTCACTCCTACACTGTATTCTAGTTGCCACGCTTTGAATTTTCTGCTATTCAAACAGAACATCTCCACTACATCCAGCCTAATCCTCACCACAACATTGAAAGACCATGTGTCACACTCGTACAAAAGTGTTGGTACCACTATAATCTGGTACATTGTTCTTTTAACCTTCATAGATAAACTTCTTTCTTCCCACATGTACCTCATTGTGCCTCCTGCTCTTTTCCCATTGTTTATTCTGCAGTTCATCTCTTCTTTCAGAGCCCTTTTTGCCAACCAATTCACTCCCAAAGACAATAAACCTATAAGATTTCAGTCCAGTTAACACTATTAAAGCACCACTTTTCAGGAAAATAACCTGCATGTTAATTGAGGTATTACTATATAAGTAATCCCCCTGTATCTGCAGGGGACACATTCCAATACCTATCGTGGACACCCGAAACCGTGGATAGTAGCAAACCCTATAAATAAATAGAGAATTAGCACTTTTTCACTGATGGGAAGCACTTCATGGTTTCTCTTCGGTTTTGAAGAACTGTCAGTATCACTACTTTTGTGCTTTGGTGCCATTATTAAGCAAAATTAAGGGTTATTTTCGAGCCTCGGTAAACCATGGATAGCTGAAACCACGGAAATCAAATCTGTGGATATGTGGATTTAACTGAACAAGAATAATTCCTACAATTGTTTCTCTCATTGAGTTGCTGGAGAAGTGATCTAAGAATAACTTGCTTGATTGCACTACAATAACGTTTATATGGTATTTTTAAGGTGCTCACTACATTTCTAATAATAAGCATATTTCAATTTTTCAGGCGGAAAAAGCCAACAGAAGAAGCCAGACCAACGAGATTTGAACTTGAAGAAGATGCTGAAAATGCTCCTGTGCGAAGTGCTACTTGGTCATCTAAAAATTCATCACTATCCCCTTTCTTTGTGGCAACTTCAGCTCATAGTGAAGATGGTATTACCTCATGTTCATCTTCATATTCTTCAACAGAATCAATGTCTCTAAGTCCTCTTGATGTTTCACTGTTTACTTCATCCAGATCACCACTGTGTACAAGTAGATATAACCTTTCTCTGAATTCAAGCAGTGGGACAGTGAGTTTAATGACTTCTAACCATAATTCATCATCTCAGGATCCATTTTCACTCCTTACTCAAGTGGTGTCTGAGGAGCAAAGTGCAGATTCTAAAATAGAAGAAGGGACTATTAATAGAATTCAAGATAGTACTTTCAGTACTACTACTACTACTACCTTGAAATCCTTCAAAGAACAGAGAATGGCCATTGATGACCATGACAATATAGGGGATGATGACATTGAGAAAGATGGTGAAGAATTAATGGAAAAGATATCTAGCATTTGTAAACAGCTTGAGGAAAGAGATTCTGATGAAAATGAACCAAATGGAAAAGAGGTCTATGTTTCATGTGATTACAAAATGGAAATGATGGATTGTGAAATACCTTCAACAAATAATCACTCCCAGGTTTCACCTTTCACTGAAGGAGAAAATTCCTCAGATAGCAGAGATTCATTTGTCTTAAGTAATACTAGTGTACCAGTAAAATCAATACTAAAAAAGAAAAAAGATAAAAATAATACCAACAAATTTAAGAAACGTGTATCTTTTCCACTCGATGAGAATAATGAGCTAATCAATGAGGTTGCAACATACTCACATGCAAAGGAACCAGCACAGTCTCTTATTGAAGTTCAGAAAACAGTTGGAAGTTTCAAGTCAAGTAGCAGCTCCTCATCCCCAGTGAAATTAACATTGTCTTTGAAAAACAAAGTTTTGGTGAATTTATCACTGGACGATTGTGAGGCTAAGGTTAGCGAGTCACCTTGTCAGGAAAATGAGAGAGGTAAGAAGAAAAAAGATGACATCTTTTCCAGTCAATCAGCTAATCAAGGTCAAGTTAATAAAGGAGATATGTCTAATCATGCCAAAATCATTTCAGAAGTTTTGAAAAAATATCCACACCTTGTGAAAGATAAGAAAAATATTCGACTCAAAATTCTGAAAAAGGGAAGTGATAAGGGTGGGGGTGGAAAGCTAGTGAAGTCTAAAGTTCAGTATCTCGTATTAAGTGATAATGATTCTAAAACCAAAACTAGTACAAAACTTTCCAAAACTACCTTAAGTTCTGTCTCAAAGATGGAATCAAACACTTTACCTCGTTCAACACATAGTGCTCAGACTTTTGAATGTCCAGAATGTGAAGACACAGTATTTCTGACATACTTTACATTTAAGAAGCATGTGTTGGCTGAACACAAAGATAAAAGTAGTACAATTTTATCTAGCATTGAGAATGTCCCATATGCCTGTTATACTTGCTTTTTAAATGAGCCTTTAGAGTTCAGTGATTACTGTAGTTATCAGCAGCACATGAAAGATGTACATAGTAAAAGTGAGACTCGGCTGTGTAGTATATGTGGCTTCCGACCAGGACGGAAATTGGAATTAGCATATCATCAGTATACTGAGCACAATAAAATACCAAGAAATGTAACATTTCCAAAATGTGATCTTTGTGACCATGTAGCTATGAATGATGCAGCTCTCTTAAAACATCGTTCACAGCACACAAATGCTGATAACTACACGTGCTCAGTATGCGGAGTTGAATTTTGTTCGTTTGGAGCGCTTCAAGGTCATATGCAGACCAAACTTTGTCAGAACAAACCCAGTATTAGTCACAAATGCCCACATTGCCCTCTTACTTTTGCTCGCTCTTATAATCTCAAAGCCCATTGTAAGTCCAGTCACAGAGCTATACAGACAACAGTACAAATTGCCCCTGGATCAGCAGGAGAGCAAATAATAAGTTGTAAGCATGAGGCAAAACCTATAGAGTTAAGTGAGGCACATAAAGTTACAGAAACTAATTTATCTTCAAACATTGAACAAGGAAAATTGAATGTAGAGGGCATGTGTGAAGCATTGACAAGTATGAACAGTCAGTCATCATCTGAGGCTGAAGCACTCTCAACTGTGGCAAATAGTTTGGCAGCTTCCCTGGGATTGCCAGAGGAAACGGTGAATCATTATATGTATAATCAGGGTGGCAAACTGGAATTTCCTGGTAGTTTAGATGATGAAAAGTATGACGACAGCATAAATCGTCCAGGTGGTGTGAATGTGCATCTTGTGGATACAACTGCCTCTGTATCTGGCTACCAAGGGGAGCTTTCTTTATGCCATGACAGGACTTACACTAGCCAAGCACCAATGCCTAGTACCACCAATGTGGGTACGCTGTACTCTGTAGGTGTTGTATCCAGTCATATTGTGTCTAATCATCTGTTACCGGGACAGATTTTGCCCAGTCAGATGTTGCAGGGGGAAGGATGTGTTAGCACAGCAGGTGGGTCTGTCCTAGGGGCTCCATCTCATAGTTGGACATATGTTACCTATCAGGTACCAGCCACCACTGAAGATATACCTACTGTTATAACCGAGGCTGCTGCCTTGAACAATACCTCTATCACCCAACACCAGGGCACTAGTGTAATGACGCCTAATGAAGGCACAACTGCCATGGTTTCTGAGCAGGATATCAGAGTAGAAAGTGCCACAAGAGGCAGCTCATCTAATAATAGTAATGGTACTGAAAGTGAGTGTGAACCAGAGAACCCCCTTGTGGTAATGGCCAACACAGCAGCACAGGCTGATATTAGTCATTCTTCAAATCTATCTGCAGCACATGCATATGATGCATTTTCCACTCAGTTTGAATAACAAAAAAATAAATAAATGAAGTACAGTACCACCTTTAAGTCCCAATTTGTGTTCATTATCTGAGCATTTTATATTGGTCAGTAATTGATTTGTAACATTAATCTTCCACTCGTCTTCAGACTCTGAGCATCATTAAATATACTGTAATTTGTGTATGTAAATGTTTTTATATTGCATATTATTAATCCTCTTTGATTTTATTTAATTTTTAAAGTTATTTTGTCATGATTTTCTAATACAGTGTATTTAAATTATATGAGTGAGTTGGCATCATCCCAAGAGTAGTATTGATGAAGCTGAAAGCAGGGGTTGCAGATCTGCTGAACTGAAGCTGAGGTAAAAACATAAATAAAATTGTGCATTTCCAGAAACACAAAAGATGGTATGTTAGGTCAGGATTTTTTTTGTTGCTACAATTCTAAGCAAACATGATACATGCAGTGGAATAATTTCAATATTTACCAGCTGAATGTCAAATACACAGGTGCTTGAAACATACTGATTGGTGTGGATGGTAGTAAATTACTACTACATAGAAATAACTGAGCATTCAGAGTTATAAATTATGAATGTTGTGTTTGTTTTTACAGTTTCGGACATTTAAACTGTATCTTCCAGTTGTATCAAAACGTGTAGTTTACATGGCATTTTTTATTTACATAAATACACCATACAGTTGTACATTCATATAAGTAACATGTACAGTGCTTTAAAAATGCAGAAATTTACATTTTCTGTCAAAATATTTTAATTTCTTCAGAAGAACATGAACTTATATTTGAATTACAAGTAAAGTGAGTGATGCCACTGACACCATCTTGTATCGAAGACTGAACTGGCTATATACATAATACTTGTGTATATGTGAATTTATATGCTTGAGATTATATGCAACATTCAGCACACATGGCCACCATTAACAATGAGAGATGAACCGTTGGCTCATTTTGGATGGCTGAAAAGCCAATCAGAGGTGCCATTCTAAATGCTTTCAGGGAGAAGGATGACAGTTGTATGGAGGGTTAGTGGGTTATATTATCTAGATTTTGCCCATCAGGCAATAATGTGACTAAAAACTTTAGGGCCTGTTTGGCTAGGTAGGTGTATGGTTACAAGAAACACACCCTTTTCTTTTTTCCTAAGCCTTATGGGTGTACTCACTTGGTCCACTTTTCATATTTGCAAGTGGAGCAAGATTCACACATGATATTTTATACATTTTCAACTTATTGCTCCTTATTGTATTCCCAAATTCTTAAAAAATTTACTTCTTATGATTTGGCAAAATTTTCATTGAATTTAATGATGTAATTTTAAACTTGAATATACTGAGTACCGTTGTATTAGGTATTGTTTTTTTTATAATTGGGGAATCAGTTTATGTAAATTTAAGCACTGTATTGCTGATTTTGTATATTTTACATTAGGTTATTTTAAGTAATATTAACTTAGTTTTAATGTAAATTTGTTAGAATGTTATAAAGGTTTTTAGAAGAGTTTTAGCTTCTTACTTTTCATGTAGAATAAACACTGACAGATTTCAAACACAAAAACGTAACAAACACTGACCAGTGGAAGAAATAAACCCACATGTAGTCAGTGAATCAGACTATAAGATGGTTACTGTGTTTCAGCATCATACACATGCTGTAAAAGTATCTCAATTTGAGATTGAAATATACAGTACTCAGGTTCTGCTCTGTTATCTCTATGGCAGCTCATTTTGCTATTGATAAACTTATCAAGAAGGTTGTTGATGAGCTACTTTCCTAAATCACATTACCATACTGTTTGTACTTATTGAATATGAAGTTAAGAGACAAAGCTTTTTTAGACATTTAATATAGAAGTTGTAGTAGCCTAAAATTGTCTCTTAGATGCAAAATACATGAATGCCTTACACATGCTAACAAATAATTCAAACAGTAAGAGCATGGCCATATCCAATTTTTTATATATATATATATATAATGTTACAAATCAATTACATATATATTTCTTTCTTTCAACACACCGGCCGTATCCCACCGAGGCGGGGTGGCCCAAAAGGAAAAACAAAAGCTTCTCCTTTTACATTTAGTAATATATACAGGAGAAGGGGCCACTAGCCCCTTGCTCCCGGCATTTTAGTCGCCTCTTACAATACGCATGGCTTACGGAGGAAGAATTCTGTTCCACTTCCCCATGGAGGTAAGAGGAAATAAACAAGAACAAGAACTAGAAAGAAAATAGAAGAAAACCCAAAGGGGTGTGTATATATATCCTTGTACATGTATGTGTAGTGTGACCTAAGTGTAAGTAGAAATAGCAAGACATACCTGAAATCTTTCATGTGTATGAGACAGAAAAAAAAAGACCAGCAATCCTACCATCGTGTAAAACAATTACAGACTTCAGTTTTACACTCACTTGGCAGGACGGTAGTACCTCCCTGGGCGGTTGCTGTCTACCAACCTACTACCTAGAATTATATATATATATATATATATATATATATATATATATATATATATATATATATATATATATATATATATATATATATATATATATATATTATATATATTCTTCTTTCTTTCAACACACCGGCTGTATCCCACCAAGGCGGGGTGGCCCAAAAGGAAAAACGAAAGTTTCTCCTTTTACATTTAGTAATATATACAGGAGAAGAGGTTACTAGCCCCTTGCTCCCGGCATTTTAGTCGCCTCTTACAACACGCATGGCTTACGGAGGAAGAATTCTGTTCCACTTCCCCATGGAGATAAGAGGAAATAAACAAGAATAAGAACTAGAAAGAAAATAGAAGAAAACCCAGAGGGGTGTGTATATATGTGCTTGTACATGTATGTGTAGTGTGACCTAAGTGTAAGTAGAAGTAGCAAGACGTACCTGAAATCTTGCATGTTCATGAGACAGAAAAAAGGACACCAGCAATCCTACCATCATGTAAAACAATTACAGGCTTTCGTTTTACACTCACTTGGCAGGACGGTAGTACCTCCCTGGGCGGTTGCTGTCTACCAACCTACTACCTAGGATATATATATATATATACATGTATATATACATGTATATATCTTCTTCTTCTTTCAACACACCGGCTGTATCCCACCAAGGCGGGGTGGCCCAAAAGGAAAAACGAAAGTTTCTCCTTTTACATTTAGTAATATATACAGGAGAAGAGGTTACTAGCCCCTTGCTCCCGGCATTTTAGTCGCCTCTTACAACACGCATGGCTTACGGAGGAAGAATTCTGTTCCACTTCCCCATGGAGATAAGAGGAAATAAACAAGAATAAGAACTAGAAAGAAAATAGAAGAAAACCCAGAGGGGTGTGTATATATGTGCTTGTACATGTATGTGTAGTGTGACCTAAGTGTAAGTAGAAGTAGCAAGACGTACCTGAAATCTTGCATGTTCATGAGACAGAAAAAAGGACACCAGCAATCCTACCATCATGTAAAACAATTACAGGCTTTCGTTTTACACTCACTTGGCAGGACGGTAGTACCTCCCTGGGCGGTTGCTGTCTACCAACCTACTACCTAGAATTATATATATATATATATATATATATATATATATATATATATATATATATATATATATATATATATATATTTATTTTTATTTTATTATCACACCGGCCGATTCCCACCAAGGCAGGGTGGCCCGAAAAAGAAAAACTTTCACCATCATTCACTCCATCACTCTCTTGCCAGAAGGGTGCTTTACACTACAGTTTTTAAACTGCAACATTAACACCCCTCCTTCAGAGTGCAGGCACTGTACTTCCCATCTCCAGGACTCAAGTCCGGCCTGCCGGTTTCCCTGAATCCCTTCATAAATGTTACTTTGCTCACACTCCAACAGCACGTCAAGTATTAAAAACCATTTGTCTCCATTCACTCCTATCAAACACGCTCACGCATGCCTGCTGGAAGTCCAAGCCCCTCGCACACAAAACCTCCTTTACCCCCTCCCTCCAACCCTTCCTAGGCCGACCCCTACCCCGCCTTCCTTCCACTACAGACTGATACACTCTTGAAGTCATTCTGTTTCGCTCCATTCTCTCTACATGTCCGAACCACCTCAACAACCCTTCCTCAGCCCTCTGGACAACAGTTTTGGTAATCCCGCACCTCCTCCTAACTTCCAAACTACGAATTCTCTGCATTATATTCACACCACACATTGCCCTCAGACATGACATCTCCACTGCCTCCAGCCTTCTCCTCGCTGCAACATTCATCACCCACGCTTCACACCCATATAAGAGCGTTGGTAAAACTATACTCTCATACATTCCCCTCTTTGCCTCCAAGGACAAAGTTCTTTGTCTCCACAGACTCCTAAGTGCACCACTCACTCTTTTTCCCTCATCAATTCTATGATTCACCTCATCTTTCATAGACCCATCCGCTGACACGTCCACTCCCAAATATCTGAATACGTTCACCTCCTCCATACTCTCTCCCTCCAATCTGATATTCAATCTTTCATCACCTAATCTTTTTGTTATCCTCATAACCTTACTCTTTCCTGTATTCACCTTTAATTTTCTTCTTTTGCACACCCTACCAAATTCATCCACCAATCTCTGCAACTTCTCTTCAGAATCTCCCAAGAGCACAGTGTCATCAGCAAAGAGCAGCTGTGACAACTCCCACTTTGTGTGTGATTCTTTATCTTTTAACTCCACGCCTCTTGCCAAGACCCTCGCATTTACTTCTCTTACAACCCCATCTATAAATATATTAAACAACCACGGTGACATCATATATATATATATATATATACCTGCACTTTAAAGGAGGGGTTCGGGATATTGGCAGTTTGGAGGGATATGTTGTGTATCTTTATGCGTATATGCTTCTAAACTGTTGTATTCTGAGCACCTCTGCAAAAACAGTGATAATGTGTGAGTGTGGTGAAAGTGTTGAATGATGATGAAAGTATTTTCTTTTTGGGGATTTTCTTTCTTTTTTGGGTCACCCTGCCTCGGTGGGAGATGGCCGACTTGTTGAAAAGAAAAATATATATATATATATATAATTAAGAACATAAGAACATAAGAACGAAGGAACACTGCAGAAGGCCTACTGGCCCATGCGAGGCAGGTCCAAGTCTCCTACCGGCTTAAGCCAATGCACCCAACCTAGTCAGGTCAGGTCACATTGACTTAAGGGAGGAACACGGCAACCGACCTGGTAGCACAAGCTATCAGGTCTAACTCACACCCACCCACATCCACTCATGTATTTATCCAACCTATTTTTAAAGCTACCCAACGTTCTGGCCTCTATAACGGTACTTGGGAGTTTGTTCCACTCATCCACAACTCTATTACCAAACCAGTACTTTCCTATATCCTTCCTGAATCTGAATTTTTCCAACTTAAAACCATTGCTGCGAGTCCTGTCTAGGCTAGATATTTTCAGCACACTATTTACATCCCCTTTATTTATTCCTGTCTTCCATTTATACACCTCAATCATATCCCCCCTAATTCTACGTCTTTCTAGAGAGTGCAGATTCAGGGCCCTTAGTCTATCCTCATAGGGAAGGTTTCTGATACATGGGATCAACTTTGTCATCCTCCTTTGTACATTTTCCAGAGAATTTATATCCATTCTGTAATAAGGTGACCAGAACTGTGCAGCATAATCTAAATGAGGCCTAACCAAGGATGTATAGAGTTGAAGAACAACCTGAGGACTCCTATTATTTATGCTTCTTGATATGAAGCCAAGGATTCTATTAGCTTTATTGCGAACACTTATGCACTGTTGTCTTGGTTTCAGATTACTGCTAACCAGAACTCCTAAATCTTTTTCGCAATCCGTAATATTAAGATCTACATTATTTAGTTTATATGTGGCATGGTTATTGTCCTGTCCAACATTTAGAACTTTGCATTTGTCTATATTAAACTGCATCTGCCACTTCTCCGACCACTGCATCAGTCTATTCAAATCTTCCTGGAGTGCTCGAATGTCCTCGTCAGAATGAATTCGACGGCCTATTTTGGTGTCATCGGCAAACTTGCCGATGTCGCTCTTTATGCCCTCATCTATGTCGTTTATGTAGATTGTGAACAGCAGGGGGCCCAACACTGACCCCTGTGGAACACCGCTCGTGACACTTCCCCACTCTGATTTCTCCCCATTTATGCAAACTCTCTGCTGCCTATTTGTCAACCATGCCTCTATCCAGGAAAAAATTTCTCCTCCTATTCCATGTGCTTTAATTTTCCTCAATAGTCTCTGATGTGGGACCCTGTCAAAAGCCTTACTGAAGTCCATATACACAATATCATATTCATTACCATGATCTACCTCCTCAAATACCTTAGTGAAAAAAGTTAATAAATTCGTAAGGCAGGAACGCCCCTTTGTAAAACCATGCTGAGATTCGTTGATTAATTTATGCTTTTCAAGGTGGCTACGAACTGCCTCGGCAATTATTGATTCCATAAATTTTCCCACTATGGAGGTTAGGCTTATTGGTCTATAGTTCGAAGCTAAGGACCTGTCACCTGTTTTGAAAATAGGTATCACATTTGCCATTTTCCACTTATCTGGCACCATGCCAGTTTGTAGTGATATGTTGAAAAGATTAGCCAAAGGTGTGCTAAGCTCCTCTTTACATTCCTTTAGAACCCTTGCATACAGTTCATCAGGGCCTGGGGATTTGTTAGGTTTTAATTTATCTATTTGCCTAAGGACCATGTCACTTGTGACCCTAATAGTACACAGTTTATTATCGTCCTGTTCTACATAATTTATCATTACTGGAATATCGCTGGTATCCTCCTGTGTAAAAACTGAGAGGAAGTATGTGTTAAAAATTCTACACATTTCCTTATCACTGTCAGTGAGCTGACCCGAGGAACTTTTGAGTGGGCCTATCTTGTCCCTGATCTTACTTCTGTATACCTGAAAGAATCCTTTTGGGTTAGTCTTCGATTCTCTTGCAACTTTAACCTCATAATCTCTTTTTGCTTTTCTAATTCCCTTTTTTATTTCTCTCTTTAACTGAATATATCGATTTCTCAATTGCCCCTCTCCTCTTTTGATTTGCCTATATATGCCTCTCTTTTGACCAATCAGATATTTTAATCTATTGTTCATCCATTTAGGATCATTTTTGTTTGATCTGATTTCCCTATTTGGAACATAATTTGACTGAGCAGCTAGAACTATGCCCTGGAAAGCATCATATCGGCAACCATCACCACCTACCTGACCCTTAGTCAGGTCATTCCAGTTCAGCCCACCTAAGTAATTTTTCAGTCCTATGAAATCAGCCAAGCGAAAGTCAGGGACGGAGACTTGATTGTCATTATTAGGGGAATTCCATGATATATTAAAACTGAGTGATTTGTGATCACTTTCCCCAAGCTCATCATTAACCTCAAGATTATTAATTAGTGTTTCCCTACTGGCAAGAACCAAGTCAAGGAGGTTATTTCCCCTAGTTGGCTCTGTCACAAACTGTTTTAAAAAACAATCCTGGATCGTATCAAGAAAGTCACCTGACTCTAAATTTCCTGTCAAATTGCTCCAGTCAATCTGTCTATAGTTGAAATCTCCCATTAGCACAACATTTTCGTATGTAGATGCCTTACGAATTTCGTCCCATAGAAGTTTACTGCACTCCCTATCAAGATTTGGGGCCCTGTAAATCACACCCAAAATTAGTTTTTCTCGGCCCTCGAGAAGCTGTAACCAAACAGATTCAGTGGCTGACGCTTCTAATTTAATATCTTGTCTAACACAACAATTTAAATTGTCTCTGACATACATCGCTACTCCACCACCTTTCCTGTTGACCCTGTCAGTGTGGAATAATTTATAGCCTTGTATGTGACATTCAGAGGGCATCTCTCTATCTTTCAGATTGAGCCAGGTCTCTGTTATAGCAATAATATCTATGTCTCCTGCACTTGCAATTAATCTTAGCTCATCTATCTTATTTCTTACACTCCTGCTATTAGTATAGTAAACCTTAAGGGAGCTAGTCCCTTGCTGCCCTCTGCTGTCCCCCTTTGTTTGCTGACCTGATCTATTGTCTTTATTTATAACTTCATGCTGAATGCCTTTTATACATTTACTGTTTCCAACCCAAGTGTTGCAACCTGCTTGTTTCCCACACACACCCATACCTCTATCTTCCATCAGTTTAAAATCATAGGCATTTCACCAATGGCCTTCTCAATCGAGTCTGCAAGTGCTACCACCCCAGCCCCAGAGAGATGTACAATTATGCTCAACACAGTTCCAATGACATGAACAAATAGAAAAGATAACATACACCAAACCCCATGTTCCAAACCCCCCAAAAAATAACCATGCAATTGTGAACACTCACCACAATGTGTGATGGATACTCCCCCCCCCCCCTAGATACTGCAAGATCTTGACAGTTCTAGATAAAATAAAACAGCCCACACTCGACTATACAGTTGGCTGCCATTATGATGCAGAAACTTCCTATGCATGTAGAAACACACAAAATGTAAACACCACACGGTGCATTTGTGTAACATAATGAATACTAGTGAATATACGAAAAGAAGTTTCTTACAGAAACCACCTAAACCACATAAAGACTGTGTATGTGCACATCAAAGGCCCACCCATCACAGGTTGATGCTGCAAACACCAGGAAAGGCTCGCAGGCCCCCAAGAAAGCTAGTAAGTACCTTCACCCATCATTCCAGCTCACCTTAGCGCACACAGGCACCTGTGGCCGCCACACACATTCTTTCTGTCACAACCACTCACACCAATGACATATCCACTCACTCACACTGTTCTCGTTTCTTGCCATTGCACATGTGATTGTTACACACGCCACCGTGAAGCCACATATATACAATCATATTAGCTCCCAAAAAGGTCCCAGCACACATCCTATGCAACAAGAGGAATCCTC